>NW_007789110.1:0-2206 GCF_000696425.1 Galeopterus variegatus
GTACTTTTGGGGTCGTATTCATGAAGTCTGTGTCCAGTCCTACTTCCTGAAGTGTTTCTCTCCTATCCAGGGTTGATTTGGGTCCATTTTGATCTCTTATGTGACCCTTGGCTATAGACAATCTTTTCTTAGGAAGAGCAAGACCATTCAACCAGCTATTTTTAAGTGTGCATAAGTGCTTACTGGCGTTAAATACATGGATGTTGCTGTGTAATCATCACCACCATGTATCCCCAGACCTTTTTCATCATCCCAAACTGAAACTCTGTGCCTGTAACACCATAACTCCCCATTCTCCTCTTTCCTCGACTCCCAGTAACTACTATTCTACTTTCTGTATCTATACATTTGACTATTTTAGATACTTCATATAAATAGAATCAAACAATATTTTTCCTTTTGTGTCTGGTTCATTTCACTTAGCATAATGTCTTCGAGGATCATCCACGTTGTAGCATTTGTCAGAACTTCATTCCTTTTTAAAACAATAATATTCCATCTCATGCTTGTACCACGTTGTATACCCATTCATCCTCCAATGGACATTTGGGTTTTTTCTGCTTTTTAGCTAGTTGTGAATAATGCTGCTATGAATATTTGTGTACAAATATCTGTTTGAGTCCCTGCTTTCAATTCTTTTTATTATATAACTAGAAATGGAAATACTGGACCGTAAGGTAATTCTACATTTAATTTTTTGAGGAACTACCGTAGTGTATTTCGCAGTGGCTGTGCTATTTTACACTCCCACCAGCAGTGCAAAAGGGTTCCAATTTCTTCACATCCTTGCCGATTTCTGTTGTTTTTTGATAATAGCATTCTAGTGGGTATGAAATTATATGTCAGTATGGTTTTGATTTGCATTTCCACAATAATTAGTGATGTTGAGTATCTTTTCATGTGTTTATTGGCCATCTGTATAGCTTCTTTGGATAAATATCTATTGAAGTTCTTCACCCATTTTTTAATTGGGTTGTTTCCTTTTTGCCTATTGAGTTATAGAAATTCTTTATATATTTTGGATATTAATCCCTTATCAGATATATGATTTGAAAATATTTTCTACTGTTCAGTGGATTACATTTTCATTCTTTTTATAGTGTCCTTTGATGCACAAAATTTCTTAATTTTAAAATCTAATGTATCTTTTTTTTTTCTTTTGTTATCTGTGTTTTTGGTGTCAAATCCGAGAAATCATTGCCAAATTCAATATCATGAAGGTTTTCTCTCACACTTTTTCTAAGAGTTTTACAGTATTAGCTCTTATGTTTAAGTCTGTGATCCACTTTAAGCTAATTTTTTAAAATGTTAAGTGTCCAACTTCATTCTTTTGCATGTGAATATTTCATTTTCCCAGCAACATTTGTTAAAATGATTGTCCTTTTCCCATTGAATGGTGTTGACACTCTTGTCAAAATCATTTGATTATCTATGTAAGGCCATTGATTTTTATGGTTTTTATTTTTTATCTTGTATTAGACCACATATCAGTTGTTTTCATTGATTTTAAGGTTTTCAGATGAGTTATTTGGGATATGTAGGTGTTCAATCGTATCATTTAAATTATTCTACAATATTTTATGTCTTATTTTATTTTGTTGCTTTACTAAAGCAATGTTGAATAATATTCTAATAATAAATATTTCTGTCTTCCTGGTTTTAATGGCAAAGGGTATTACAATTTTGCTATTTGTATTATGTTAGTTTTTGATAGTCATTACCATATTTTAAAAATTTTTTTCAATTCCTATTTTAATTAAGTTTTGAGAAAATGGCTGCTGAATTTTTTCAAGTACTTTTAAAAATCTTGGATAGAATTAAATTCTAATTCTATTTTAAGTAGGAGATATAATAAATTTTGTTAGTTAACATAACTTTATGTTAAGATACACGTCTTCGCATATTCCTGGAATGGTGTGTTATTATTTTAATGTACCATTGAAGTGCTTATTCAGAAATTTTTTATCAATTTTTACAAGTGACATTAGTCTAAGGTATTTTGTTTTTATGCTGCATATTGTTTTTAAGATTATGTTGGATTTATAAATGAATTGGAAAGTGTCTGGGTCTGTTTGGGTCTCTATAACCAAATACCATAAGCTTTGTAAATGACAGAAATTTATGTCTCACAGTTCTGGAGGCTGGAAAGTTCAAAATCAAGGCAGATTTTGTTGGTGTGTGGCAAGGACCTGCTTCCTCATGGAAG
>NW_007789111.1:0-2206 GCF_000696425.1 Galeopterus variegatus
CACACAGAGCTCTTTAACATTGGTCCTATTCTAGCAGTCACAACTTCAACTAACTACTTTAACTCATGTCTGTCTAAAACAGAGAGAGAAAATTTCATCTTACTACAACTTTTTCATTAAATATATATGTCATGATGTCAAAATAAGAGTTTCTTTGTACCCTCATGTAAAATATTATGATCAGAATGATAATTGGCTTTCATATTTCATTTTGTATAATAGAAATACAATTTCTAAATGTTTCTACGACAGGAATCTGTATCTCCTTTAATAAATGTGGTTTCAGGATGATCTAAGTTCTCTTTAGTGTTGCTCTAAAATACATTAGTGGGATTTTAATCAAAAAAAGAAAACTTTAAAATAATAACATACTCACTAATATGTGCTAGTGCTAACTGATAAAGAAATGAATAATGAAAGGGATAAATACACATTAAAAGTTAAGAAAATTAAAAGCTAACGATAATGGGCAAAATACTTTCCCTTAATTCGGTAAGTGAAAAAGCAGGACACAAATTTATTCTTATAACCATGTAAAAGAAATCTCCACAATCAAAACACAACCTCGAAAGCATGGTAAACTTTGATTTGGCTGGAAGATGTTTTTCCATTATTACTCTAATTTCCACAGATTTTATTTTGATCATTTAATTTTTTACAATGTACATTGTTATTTATAAAAGAAGAAATCTTCAGTCTAGAAATTTTTTAAAGCTAAAGTGCAATATTTTATTCTTATCATCACTTTTTATTTGGTATGTTTCTTTCTGAAATTGTAGCCTCAATATGGAGAATACTGCCTATGTAAAAGATAAACAATTCCTCATTTTTGGGGTGATAAAATCCATAAACCCAGCCTAATCAGTCACACGGGAAGGAAAAAGTTAAGGACTATTAGATTAACTAGTTCTAAAAGCTAAAATAGTATACAAATAGAAAAGCAATATGTAGTTCTTATATTACATATAAGGCATATGTCCTTTGATAAATAATTAACTTGTGTGAATATAAAAGGTTCACTTAACTTTAACTTGCCTTTCAGGTGGACAATTACTTCCAGAATTATCTGTGGTTTGTGAAAAATCAGGGCAGGAAGCTGGTGTCTAGAAAGAACTTTTTCCACCAAGCAGGGTTTGAAGTGCTATCATTTATTTTGTGTTTGTTGTGTAGATCAATTATTAACCTGGTTAGTGTGGTGACTTGATGAGATAATGAAAAACACCAGAGGGCTGCAGGAACAGGAACATCTGTGTCCCTGGCCATCCCATTAAAAAAGGAAAAGAATGAATAAACTACAAACCTAAGCCAGATTACAGATTTTAGAAGACACAGACTTACCTATTTGCACGTGCCTTTTTTCCCTTGCTTTCTAAAGAATTTTTCAATTGATATCATTTGCAATAAGCCATTCTGGGACAAGTATATATTTCTATAGAGAAAAGTATTTCTTGGGGGAAAAATGTTTCAATGTATTTTTTTCTATATGATAATCTTAATGTCATGCCTCTAAGAATTTTCATTATTGTTCAAATTGAATTGTAAATGCTATCTTCCATAGTTTCAATAATGGCAATTAATTATATAAAGACAAAAACTGGCCTAAGTAAAGCCAAATGCTAAGATATATCAGGTCATGTTATTATAAAGACGTTTCATGATATTTACAAAAGTGATGACATTGTTGAGACATACTGAAATAATGCTGACAGTAAGATAATGTAAAATAGAAAAGAATTTTCTATAAGTCAGGTTCCCAAAACAATACACATGGAATACTCAAATGTGTTAACTAAAGAAGACTTTTTAGAAAGATAAATAATTCACTAATTTTGCAAATGTATGGGCAGAATTTTCTATAAGTCAGGTTCCCAAAACAATACACATGGAATACTCAAATGGGTTAACTAAAGAAGACTTTTTAGAAAGATAAATAATTCACTAATTTTGCAAATGTATGGGCAGGATTAAAGGAAACCAACGAGGGACCCAGACAGAGCCAGAAGAGATGGACACTCTCCTTCCTAAAGGTCCAGAGAGTGAGGGATAGAGAGAGTGGCCGCCGCTGTAGAAGAGGACTGTTGAACCAGAGAGTGTCCTAGCTCTGTAGAGGCATGTGTTCGATATGCAGAATAGGGAAGATGCTTGGGGGTAAGTTCCCCAGCCTCAATTTTCTCCCACATGCTGCTTCTTGCCCAGTATTTTCAAA
>NW_007789112.1:0-2206 GCF_000696425.1 Galeopterus variegatus
TTATGTGAAGGCAGGAGCTGACTTCAGCAAAGTTTAGTATTGGCTCCTTCTGCTCATTCCTCTATTTCCCCCCTTTGCTTCAGGATTTTGTCTGAAACTCTGTGCTAAAACAGCCTTTTAATAATCAAGGGCAAACATTTTTTATTGACAGTCTACAGTGTACAGTGCTCTGTAACTGTGCCTAGAAGCCAACATTTGGAAAGCCAGATCCCCAAGGGATTTGGCCTGAACATTTGTGACAAGTTAGAAGAACGTGGTTGTACTGTGTATGCGCCCAGGTACGTGGCCATTCTGTGTCCTACAAACACCAAGTGAGTTCTTCAGTGATCTCACAGGCAGGTACCGGACTGGAGTTAATCTTCCACACCCACCCTGCAATGACCTGTCTGAAATTGGCCACTTTCCGAAATCATTCAGAGATGAATCACACTCTCATTTATCTCAGTTCAATTAAAGAAATATTCATTAGTAAATAATCTGGCAAGGTCTTCTTTGTAATAAAACATATTTAAACATCAATTTTGGCCCCACTAGAGAGACAACTAACCATAGGAACAAATACTATATATTATTTAGCCAAATTTTATAATTTTAAAACTCTTGCCTTCATTTAAAAAGTCCCATCTAGTTTACAAAAAGACAATTAATCTGCTTGTAGAAGACTGTATGTTTTCCTCTTTGTAACATTTATTTTTGTTTGCCCATTTCCTTTATTATCTCCTGTTAGAAAACTGTTTCTAGCATTAATTTGTTTATTCTAACGATGATAGCAAAAATCTATCAGAATTATTGCCCAGACTCTCTGGTGCCCATGTGTATGATCCTCAGGATATTAAAGGGAAATCAAGTTTTCATTATTTTTGAACTGCCTTGACATTAGCAGTTATTGTTTAGAAATTGACAGAAATTAGCCGATATATGAAGGAGTTCTGACGTATATCATTTGACAATTAAACTCTTTGAGTCAGATGGTCATTAGTTAAAGCACAGTAGCTATCAAACAATATCAGAAGCAACCACTATCCATACTTCCAATAAAAATATTTTTTCATGTCCTTTTCTTACCCTCACAATATTAAGCATGAGGCAAAAAGCAACTGCTCCTGAGCTAAATCAGAGAGAAAAGGGAAAGCAAAGTATTTAGTGGTATTGCATGGGACGTGTTATAAAGGCTTTTGTTTCAGTTTGGTGGAGGATTCATTTCCATTTTGAACTGCAAGAAGGGTATGAGCCTTCCTACTAAAAGTCTATAAAGAACTCCTCCACTGCTACAGATCAAAGACAAAGAACTTTAGAGAAAAAGAGCACGGCAGCTATTGTAGCATTGCACAATCACGGCTAGCACTTTAGAGAGCATCTTGTAAATATGTATAGAGCGTATTGTAGAGCATATTGTAGCATTAGCATATTCTAATTCCTTAGAAATACAGTAGTTGATATGAACTTGATACCTCAAATAGGTAACTAGGTAGGGATTAAGACTTAGTAATAAGAGGCCTTAAACAACATCAACAAAAAATGGGCTCACCTGGAGCATACGTCTCTAAGGCGCTCAGAATCTACTCCACAGCATATGTAAGTGGTCTTACAGAGGAATAAATGGAGTTTGTGAGCAGACAGAAAAGGCTTAATTCTGCTTGGGTTAGGGGGTGAGGGCTCATATGTGAGCTGACATTTGAGTTAGGCCTCCCTGATGAATGGGATTTTAGTATATGTGTAAGGAGAAAGGGGAATTCTTTCCAGTTAGGGAAATGGGATGAAAATGCATACATCTTACGGTATGAAAATGCAGGATGGAAGTGCGTGTCTCCCTGGAAACAACAGGTAACCATGTAGAGCATTTGTGTTGAGGGTTTTTGAAATGGTCTGGGATGAAGCTAGAAAGGCAAGAGAGTCCACACATAAAGGTCTGGGAATATCATCTCAAGTGGTTATGTTTTATTCTTCTGTTTAACAAGAAGTTCTTGATCATTTCTGAGAAAGGCAGAGACTTAAGCCAGGTATGGTTTCCATGCTCCTCCATCAGACAAGGAGCCCTATGTGGGCTTGTAGTATTTATTCCTTAAGCCTAGAACAGACACATAAACGGAACTTAACTAATGTTTGCTTATCAATTAATAAATACTCACATCAATTAATTATTGCCTTATTTTAACAAATCTTGGTTGACAATATGGAATATCAACTGGACAAGAGAGAAACTAAA
>NW_007789113.1:0-2206 GCF_000696425.1 Galeopterus variegatus
GGTAAAAAACTTTCTGCCAGACAATATGGTCAGTAAACTCTCACCATACCTGCATTTTCTTTTCCTGCAATTCAATGTGAAATATAAAGACACTGATTCCACTGTGTACAATTAGCATAGGAATTGTAATTGTTTGTAAGAGAAATGTAGGCATCAAACCCTGGGACAATAGTAATATATTTTTAATAAAAGGAAGTATCAGGAGACCATAGATCGAAGTAAACACTGAGAAAATTAAGAGCAGAGCTAAGCTGTATTTGCATTACTGGAAGCTTAAACAAATGTGGAGGGAGGGGTTACTCTCCATTAGGAGAGAGTGATCAGAACCATGGTTAAAAATGAGTTAGAAATAGTCTCATCTTGTTTAGTTAATAATCTGAGACACGGTCAAGAGAATCACACCCTAGTGGCAAACACAATAATAGGTATGGGGTAAGTGGTATTAAATGACAAACTTGAGAGTTAAATTTTGAAGTTTCTTTGCCAGATAGGCTAAACTCCAAAGCCCTTTGGTTGGCTGTGTGAGGAGACTAATTCGTCTTGGAATACCTGCAGCTTAATATTTAAATTAGTGACTATGTGATTTTTTTTTTTTTCATATTCACCTAGAAAAAAAGCTATGAAAGCATAAATATTATAGCCAGGAAATCTGCATTCTTAGGCATAATGGGCCTTACTTGATTACTGCAGGGAGGGCTAATAAAGATCTGTTGAGGCTGAAACCTGTGCTCAGAGGAAACAGATCAGAAGAGAAAATGAAAACTGAAAAAAAAAAATTAGTGATAACATTTTTCAGGAAAAGCTATCAAACTCACAATCATGGGATGATCATGTTAAAGGTACTTTCAAGAGTTTTTATTTTTCCTTGTTATTAAAGAAATACATGTCTACTTTAGAAAATTTACAAACTACAATAAAGCGTAAAGAAGATACTAAAATATCACCTGTTTTCATACTATGTAGAGAGAACCACTAATAACATCTTGGTACATTTCCTTCTAGGGATTTTCTCTGCATATATATTTATTTACAGAATTTGAACCATGCAGTACCTACAATTTTATATACGTGTCAAAATAAATTTAAGAAAAAATGTAAACAAATATTTTGTTTCAGCAATTATATATTTCTATGATGCTTTGGAGAGTGTTTCATATTTGAGTATTTGTACAACCAGATTTTCAACTTCTAGAGACCAGAAGTTTTTCTTTCCATATTATTTCTTTGACAATACTTCCCTCTCCCCACTAATTCCAAAGTTTCTGGGTATTTTTTTTATACTTGGTAGACTCCTGCAACTGCTCAATGAATAAATGAATGATCACTTGCCCTTGATTAGATTAATTTTTCATGATCAATTTACACATAAAATATTATGTTTGAAATCAAATGGGGTTTAAATATTTTCATAAGCTTTTTTCACCTTGGAAACTACTTCTAAAGTTTGAGAATTTTGAGTCTTAATTATTTAAAAAATGAGCATCTTTAACATTTTTTTAGATAGTATTCAAACTGTGGCAATAGATGAACAATTAAAAAAAAGTCTTAGGAATGTTAGAACATATTGTGAAGATGATCACTAGACAGCCTTTCTTCCTGGAAGATATTACAGGCGACTTGCCTGATGGGGATGATGTTCTTTACTAAATCTGGTTTGCCTGAGAGATGGGTTCAATTGATACTTTTTTCCTTGGGAAGCAAGAAAAGGGCATCAAACAAGAGTCATATTTGTAAACAGTGCAGTGGTAATTTGAGAATATCATAAACGGTAAGACAATATAGTTCAAAGAACACAAAATCGAGGATGGAGAGACTTGTGCCTTAGTTTACATTTTACCACTAAATTCCTAAGGGACCTCAGGCAAGTCAGGTAATACCTCCACTTTTTTCTTTTAAAATGACTACTTTGCAGTTGTGTTTGAAGATCATGTAAGAAAGCAGATTTGCCAAAGATAACTGTTAACCTGAAAAGCTTTATTTCTTTGTTCCAACACTGATCAGGTGGCTGATGGAAGAATATATAGTTGCAGGGCGATTTACTTTGGGGATAGCTGAACACTAGCTCTTATGTACCCGAACTCAGAAAGACACACACCATACTTCCTTGAACAGGAACAAAGAGGAGAATGTAAAACTTCTGACCCTTAAATCTGCCATTATTGTCTCTAGCGTGAACCCCATCCTAGGAGCCATCTCATGTAAACTG
>NW_007789114.1:0-2205 GCF_000696425.1 Galeopterus variegatus
ACTTTGATGTTGGACTTCCAGCCTCCAGAACTGTGAGAAAATAAATGTCTGTTGTTTAAGGAACCCAGTCTGTGGTATTTTGTTATAACAGCTGAGCTGACTAATACCACCAGTCCACAACGTGACTGCTGCAGCCCAAGCAGTGTGCAGAGTGTGCATGTCCGACCATGGCCCTGTCTACTGCCACCCAGTCTGTGGTATTTTGTTATAACAGCTGAGCTGACTAATACCACCAGTCCACAACATGACTGCTGCAGCCCAAGCAGTGTGCAGAGTGTGCATGTCCGACCATGGCCCTGTCTACTGCCCACTCTCTGGTACATTATTTTAGCATGATGTTTATAACACTCTGACAAGCTAGCACTATGATGTAGTAGAATGAGTCAGGAAAAAACTAGCACTTCTGTTAGGGCACAGAGAATAATACCCCAAAGTAGGGTGTTCTGTGAGCACTTTGAATTAAAAGGGATTGAAAGGTCTTAGAAGCTGCCTAACTTTCTAATAACCTTTTCTTGGTCTACCCCTCCCACCAAAATGCAGGGAGGGACTCATTCCAGAATATTCTTATCTGACCAGGGAAACTTCTTTCCACAAGAAATGCAAATGTCTTAAGACCCCCTCCCTAGGAATCTCATCAAATAACCAGGAAAGGTTAATCACCAGAGAAGAGATTAAAAGTCATTGCCACACCCAGATAGACTTTTCCTCTATTCTTCTGAGGGCAACTCCAAGAAATTAGCTGGGAGACTATCTGCATATTAAGACAACCTTGGTTCACAGTGACATTCAGCCCCTCACCTTCCCACCACCTCCCTCAGAACTCAGAGGAACTCTGTCCCAGGCCATTGTTCTTTGGGCTCATTCATTTCCCCTGAAACATCATTTACTGTCCTTCACGATTATCCTCTACATTTTGAAAAGGATATTTAAGCCTCAGTCATATGGCCCTTTGAGTCTCATTTTCAAGACTCCCATGTCCATGTGCACATAAATAAATTTGGAAGCCTTTTTCTCCCATTTATCTGTCTACTGTTCGTCTTTTCAGTGAACCTTCAGGGAGGACAAAAGAGAAGATTTCTCTCCTATTTTCCACATGCAGGGTCTTGAGCAAAGTCCTCAATTCCTCCATGCCTCAGTTTCCTCCTGTAATAAATGTCTGTCAAGCTGGTTAACTCCATCCTTTGCACCAAATTTAACAAGACTCAGTACTGTTGGGCACTTTTCATCTACCATGAAGAAACTCATTTTACGGCTTTTTGCATATGTTTGATAATTTCTAAATGTTCAAAAGGAATATTAAGTGTTGGTTCCTTTCATTAAAAAGAAAAATACAGTTAAAATGTCTGTTATTATTGTGGTGAGAGTTTTTCTCCCTTCACACCTGAAAATTTCACCTCCTTAACTCTCTCGGGTGGTTTAATCCATGGTGACACTTCTAAGTCAATCATTGGGCATGCAGCTAAGGCTGACTTCTGGACAGTGGAAGCTTCCTGATAGTGGAAGATGCTTTGGGTCATCCTCACTTTGCTTCTGTCAAGAGTCCCAGAAAAGTAGGCACGGAGTTTATGGATAAGATTCATTAATATCAAAAACAGAACTCACAAAAATAGTAGTCAATAAGAACTAATGAGGCATCAACCTGTTAATAGTAGAAATAATAATAAAGGTAATGGTTATAGCTCAAATTATGGAAACTTACTATGAGAAACCAATGACTGAGACTTTATACGCATTATCTCAGCAATACTTTATAATAGAGACCATCGTCCCCACTTCACAGTTGAGGAGATTGAGTCACAGAAAGGCTAAATAACCTGCCAAAGGGCCTACAGTAGGAAGTAGCAGTGTAGGTTTGAAACACTCCATGGGATTTGATGACAATGCTATGCTGCGCTGTCTCCACTGTAGGGTTCCTAATGCCTGTCATCTTGGCCATGGGCTTTAGTTCAAGTGAGTCTCCCCTCCTACCCTCTATGGCAAGTAAAGCCACCAAAGAGACCTGATGATGGGGAGGTCTCCACACACTTCTCGGTGATACACAAGTGTTATTTCTATTAGCAGAAATCCTCCTGAAACCATTCTGTTGTCTAAAACCAACCTGCAAGTTATTAATTTAAAAATATAGAAAACATGCTTCCAAATCATTTGAATTAACACTAGTATTAAT
Organism: Galeopterus variegatus; assembly: GCF_000696425.1. Lineage (NCBI taxonomy): Eukaryota > Metazoa > Chordata > Mammalia > Dermoptera > Cynocephalidae > Galeopterus > Galeopterus variegatus. Next base: position 2,168 of record NW_007789114.1, read on the forward strand.
GAAGGCAAATCTGCATAACCCTGGAAAGACAGGATGCT
>NW_007789115.1:0-2205 GCF_000696425.1 Galeopterus variegatus
ACCACACCAAGGGTTGTGATCCCCTTACTGGTCACGAAAAAGACCAAAAAAAAAAAAAAAAACCATTTTATTTTTCCATTTGCAATATAAATTTTTTTATTGTAACATAAAATACGTATAACATAAAATTTACCATTTTAACCAAAGTGTCCAGCCCAGTGGCATTAAGTACATCCACAATGTTGTGCAATTGCCATGTCTGTCTAGTTCTTTTCATCACTCCAAACAGAATCCTGTACCCATTAGCGGTCACTTCCCATTCCCCCTTCCCCTGGTCTGCTTTCTGTCTTTGTGGATTTACCTGTTTTGTATATTTCACTGTAATGTAGTTTTGTATCCTGGCATTTGTTTTTTTAAAAACTAGACGTAAGTTTTAAGTGTAATAGTGTTACATGATTAATGTAAAAAATTAAACATTACAGGCTAGAGGATAGAAAACGTCCCCCTCGGGCTGGCCCATGGCTCACTCGGGAGAGCGTGGTGCTGACAACACCAAGTCAAGGGTGAAGATCCCCTTACTGGTCATCTTTTGTAAAAAAAAAAAAAAAAAAAAAAAAAAGAAAATGTCCCCCTCTGCAGGCAACCCCTGTTAACCATCTAGTGAACATATACTTCTAGAGTTTTCCCTTCGCCCCCAAGTATATAAACATGTATACGTAATTTTTAAAAAATTCGATCATACTCTTCTGCAACTTGCTTTTCTCCCTTAAAGCTTTCTTTTTTGTGTTTGTACCCATACATCTATCTTGCTCTCTTTCATGGGCAGAGCTTTTCAAAGTTGAGTTTGTCTTTTTGGCCATGCTTATGAGAGTACCTTAGCAACTTGCCATGAGGGGTCTGGATTTAGATTCAAACTGAAATGACTGTCTTATTTTATTTGTTTTCTGAAAGGAAAGAAGATTCCAGCATCTTGTAAAAGTCTAAATAAGAAAGCCATTCTTAGATGTGAGGGCGATCTGTGACATCTGTCACTCCACTGATTGCCAGGATTGACGCAGTTGATCTGGCTGGCTGGGCGAGGGTCCCCTTCTTCTTTCACTGCTCCATGTGTGTCTTTTCCGCAGCCGCACACATAGAGGAGGACCGTTCTTTGGTCAAGGGTGCATGAGTAGCTGCCCTCCCCTGCTAGGACCTTAAGAAAGCCATTTCCTTCCCCATCTTGGTACAAATCCCCAGGGAGTTGACATTGAGGGGCTTTCAGTGACTCCCTTCTTAAAGACACTTATTCTGATGGGAGTGGCAAGATACTGGCCTGTAGGAAATGGGAAGAACAAGAAATCAGGACACAGGAGACCCTGGAGCTGAAGTTTGGTTTCTGCTCTTTGCTGCTTGCTGTGTGGCCTTGGGCAAACCACTCTGCCTTTCTGTTTGTCTGTATGTAAAACGAGGATATTGGACTAGATGTGCTTTGTCCTTTTGGGGACCCGATTTGTGGTTCCTTGGCCATTCCGAAGCACTAAACCGATAAACCTGAGTGTCCTTACTATAAAATGGGCATAAAATAGGGACCCATGTCATTGAATTATTTCGAGGAACAATGAGGTAATGAACATAATGTACCTAGGAAGCACTTGGAGGAAAGTTAGCTATTCTTAGGTAGCAGTCAAAGGAGAGCCAGGCTGGCGGGTTAGCTCACTTGGTTAGACATGGCACTGATAACACCAAGGTCCAGGGTTTGATCCCTGTACTGGCCAGCTGCCAAAAAAACAAAAACAGAGGAGAGCCAGACTGGCTTTGGCCAGCTCCCCACTCTTCACAGGCTCTTTTCCCACCTCAGTGTCCCCTCATCCCTCCTTCAAGTTAAAGATTGCCACCTTCATTAGTGTTCTAGGGCTGACAAACTGGGTGGCTTAAACAACAGAAATTTACCCTTGGCACAGTTCTGGAGGCCCAAAGTCCTCTGATGGCTCAAGGGGAGGATCCTTCCTTGCTTCTCCAGTTTCTGGTGGTGGCTGGCAGTCGTGTCCTGGCATTGCTTGGCCTGTGGCTGCATTATTCCGTCACTGTCTGTGTCACATAGTCTTCTTTGAGTGTTGTCAGTGAATCATTGGAGTAGGGCCCACCCTTATCCAGTATGACTTCATCTTAAATTAATTAAATCTGCAAAGATGCCTTGGTCATATTCTTTTTTTTTTTTTAAAGGATGACCGGTAAGGGGATCTCAACCCTTGGCTTGGTGTTGTCAGCACCACGCTCACCCAGTGA
>NW_007789116.1:0-2205 GCF_000696425.1 Galeopterus variegatus
GAGGGTTGCGATCCGTTGCCGGACACGAAAAAAGACAAAAAGGAAAAAAAAAAAAAATGAGTACAGATCTCCATTTTCTCTGTTCTGTAAAAAATTCAGTTACACCTAGTATTCATAATCATGCCCCATGCCTTTCTCCCTAAAAGTCTAGAATGTACCTTACCTTGTCAAACTCCAACTCATTCTAGGTCCAGCCCATGTTCTTTTATTTCTACTAGCAAGTGATAACTACATCTTCTGAAGCTTCATATATTTGCATCTTTCTCTCATCATTTTTTATATTCTGATTTTCATTTAAAACATTTGTATTGAACATCAACTGTTTACCATAGCAGGAGCTAGGACAGTACAGGGCTTATAGTCTAGTGGGGAAACTGATAATTTAACATACCATTAAAATGAAGGTTGATATCTGCTCTCACCACTTTTATTTAACATTATACTACAGGGCCTACACAGGGTGATTAGGCAAGGAAAAGAAAGAAAATGCATCTATATTGGAAAGGAAGATGTAGAACTATCTCTATTTGCAGATGAAATGATTTTGTTTATAGAAAACCCTGAGGAATACACCCACACACATACACACACGCACACAAACAATTAGAACTAATAAACTAGTTCAGCAAGATTGCAGGGTGCATGATCGATACACAAAAATCAATCATGTTTCTATACACTGGCAATGAACAATCCTAAAATGAAGTTAAGAAAGCAATTTCATTTATTCTACTATCAAAATAATAAAAATACTTGAGATGAAATCTAACAAAATAAATGCAAGGCTTGTACACTGAAAACTACAAAACATCATTAAAAGAAATTAAGGAAGACCTAAAAGATGGAAAAATGTCTAATATTCATGGATTGGAAGACTTACTCTTGCTTAGATCACAGTAATCTCTGAATTGATCTACAGATTCAGCACAATCCATATCAAAACCCCCACTACCATTTTTGCAGAAATTGACAAACTGATAAAAAAAATTCAAATGAAAATTTAAAGGACCCCAAATAGCCAATACAATCTTGAAATGAAGAACAAATTTTGAGGACTCACACTACTTGTTATAAAAACTTACTACAAAGCTACAGTAATGAAGACAGTGTGATATTATCTTTGGCACAGATAATGGAATAGTCTGGCAATAAATGTATATATTTATGGTAAATTGATTTTTGACAAGGGCACTAACAATTCTATGATAGAAGAATAGTCTTTTGAACTAATGGTGCTGGGACAACTGGAAATGTACTTTTAAAAGAATGATATTGTATCTGTCCCTCATACCGTGTACAAAAATTAACACAAAATTAATTGTAGACCTAAATGTAAGAGCTAAAACTATAAAACTCTTAGAAGAAAACATTAGCTTAAATCTTTGTGATCTTGGGTTACGTGATGATTTCCTAGAAATGACACCAAAAGCACAAATAACAACAGAAAAAATAGGTATGGTAAGCAGAGTAACTGCTCCACAAAGATGCCCACAATTTGAATCCCAAAAACCTGATGTTACCTTACATGGTAAAAGGGACTTTGCAGATATAATTAAGTTAAGCATCTCAACGTGGGGAAACTATCCTGGATTATCTGGGTGGGCCCAGTGTAATCACAAGTGTCCTTATAAGAGAAAAAAGGAAGCAGGGGAGTCAGAATCAGAGGAGGAAATGTGAAGATGGAACCAGAGGGTGAAGTGATGCAGGGCCACAAGCCAATAAATGCAGGCAGCCTCTAGAAGCTGAACAGGCAAGTAAACAGATTCTTCCCTAGATCCTCCAGAAGTAATGCTGTCCTGTCAACATCCAGTGAGACCCATTTTGGATTTTTGATATCTAGAACATAATATAATAATTTTGTATTGGTTCAAGCCATTAAATTTGTGGTAATTTGTTACAGCAGCCATAGAAACCTCCTATATAGATAGGTTGAACTTCATTAAATGTAAAACTTTTGTGCTTCAAATGACAACACTGAGCAAAAGGATGACCCCCCAAAACGGAAGAAAATGTTTGAAAATCATATATTTGATGAGGGACGTTTTTCTGGGAAATATGAAAAACTCAAAATCAACAAGAAAATGATGTTATGACATTTTTAAAAATTTTATTTATATTTATTATTGTGGGGTACAGAGTGTTACTTCAATACATGCATATACTGCACAATGATTCACTTAGGGTAGACAGCATAGTTTTGTACCC
>NW_007789117.1:0-2205 GCF_000696425.1 Galeopterus variegatus
TTGGAAAATGCTACTATAACATTTGAAATGTTAACTATGATATACATTTAATCTACTGTTAAATCCAAAAGAAAAAAAAAGGCAATGTTGGTAAATATCTTCTCAAATTCTACAAAATAACAGACTATAGTTTCTTCTAGTATACCTATGGAGCTCAAAAGTCTCTAAAATGAAGATCAACCAGAGACATATATAATTATACTGGCAAAACTATCAATATTAAAACAGAACTTTTCCCAAGGGATTTGACAAATTTCATATTCATATGCTAATTTATTGTCCCAGAATACTGGGAATGTTTTATTTATTTTCTCAAAAGTTATGAATTCTATTTTTTAAAATAATGTCTGAATATGAGAACCTGGATATATTTATGATCCTCACAATGGCCATAGTATTCCTGAGACATCTTCAATAAGTTGTTTTACACCTTTAGGTCTTTTACATCATGCACATAAAGAGAATTTTAAAATAAATGTGCCTTTTAATAAATAAACCACATTATATACTCTGAAATAGAATTATTTCAATATAATCATAATAGACACATTCACTCAATTTGTTTTGTCTTATGAATGTTGAATATAGGAATTGTTGGCTTTTATTATCATTTACCTTTTATCTATAATATGTTTAATGTGGTTTGGACATAATAAACATTTTAAAATTGTATATAGTATAGTATAATTGTACTTTCTAGTGTCTGGTGCATAGCTAGCAATAAAAAGCAGTAGTATTGTTACCTATTTATTTGATTTCATCATAACTGCCATGCAGATTCTTTTTTCAAAAAAGTTGGACCCCCTCCCTCCACCAAGATCTCAGTGATTGGTGCATCTCATACTTATTCTCTGTACCTTAAACAGGATACATCTGACATAAATCAGAATCGGTGCCATACTCGATTTGACAATATGAATTTCAACTCCAAAATTTGATTTAAGAAAGTATTTCTGTGGCATTAAGCAGAAGCATATTTCTAGAGGCTCATAACAGAGTTGTGTTGAAGACAGTGTCATTTTGTTTATCACCCAAATTCTACTGGCCAGTTTCCATTGTCAAAATAAGTATGCCAACTATAAAACACATACATGTACAGAACTACACATGCATATATGTATACACATGCAAGTTGAAGAGAGTGCTCAGTGACAGTTTCATTGATGTTTCCCATGGCAATTCCTAATGTACAGAGCTGGGTATTGTGCCTGAGTAACATGCTACTCTCTGTGGTGGATTCACTTCCACCAGTGACCATTGTTTGCAGTTTGAAGCTAATGAGAAAAGGGGTTCAGTCATGATATGGACTGACCAATTTCATAACAGTCATCATCAAAGAACACAGTCCACCATTTCAGAAATGCATGCTATGTTTTTCTTTAAAACAAAATATGTAAAAAGTGTAGACTTACGATTTAAATGTCCTTTCTTAAAGGAAGATGCTTCTGACTCTCTAATCTAGGAAAACATGCTTAGATTGTTTCCAGAGCTTTATATTCATCTGTCATAGCACGTATAACACATAATTGTATTCACTTGTTTAACCGTTATATTAGATCAAATTTGCCTGAAATGGGATTCAAGAGGCAAGTAACTTATTAAGAAAGGGCTCTCAGAAGAAGAAATCTGTATGGGGGTGAGGAAAACAGGACAGGGAAGGGGAGGAAATTAAGCCAAGGTATGGTTGGAGTGAAGTTTAGCTTCAGCCTGACTTCACAGGGGAGCTCTGGAACATGAATTGTCCCACAGGGTATAGCTGCCATAAAGTAAGGTTATTGGACAATTGAACAAGTATCAATCAAGATGACTCCACTATTCTTAGAGCAAAACCCCAGAAAATATTTCAATTGTGCATTATTATGGCAAAATCCTACTATGGCTTCTGGGGTAGGCAGACCAAACCAGTAAAAAGATTCCTAAGGCATCTAGGCAAGGCACCCACTAGTCTGTGGCAATTGCCTTTGTTCTCTAAAAACTATAAGCTCAGTAATGACAATGATGGTTTCAGTCTTGTTTAGGACTGAATGATCAGACACAGATAAAGACTCAAAAAATATTTATGAGGCCGGCCCCATGGCTCACTAGGGAGAGTGCGGCGCTGGGAGCACAGCGGCGCTTCTGCCGCAGGTTCGGATCCTATATAGGGATGGTGCATTCGCTCACTGGCTGAGCGCGGTTTGAACGACAACAAGCCAAGGGTTGTGA
>NW_007789118.1:0-2205 GCF_000696425.1 Galeopterus variegatus
GCAGGAGGCACTACTGTTAAGGAATCTGTGAAACAGCCTTAGTGGGAGAGGGGGTCCTACAGGAGCTACCGTCAAACCTTGGTCCAACAGAAGAGAGCAGGGGTGGCAGCGAGGTATCAACATCCTCACCTCTTTCTCTCCCTTTCCTCTGATTTTTCAGTGCCTCCCCATGGCCTAAACTAAGAGTAAGCTGGTGTCAAGAGAGCCTGGGGATGCAGCCTACAGAGGTCAGCCCCTGGGGCACAGAGCAGAGGGATAAGGCAAACGAATAGGGAAGGCAAGCGTAAAATAACCATTGGAAAACCCCTATAAATGCCACAATTCTTTGTATGAATGTCAGGGCCACATTCTGAAAATAAGGTAGGGGAAAAATAGAAAATTTGGAAAAAAATCCTTCTTTGATTATTTGCAACCCAGAGGTATTCTTATATCTATTTTGTCAGGTTAAGAATGTCCTTTTCCAATTTTTGGAAGGAAGAGAAATCATCCAAGTGATGACATCCTAATCTAGCACTGTTTCTTAAAAAGTTATTTAACAATCAATTTTGATTAAGATGTGGCAGGTACTGCTCTAAAAATTTTACAAATATTGACTTATTTAATTTCATCCTCCTCCAGTAATGTGAAGTAATTTCTATTCTCATCATCTCCATTTGGTATTTGAGGACACCCAGACCCAAAGACGTGAAGTGGCTTTCCCTAGTTCACACAGGCAACTGGTGGTGCAGCCACCATCTGAACCCAGACACTAAACCCCTGTCTGTATTTTTAGCCACCACAGTGTGGTACCTTTTTTATGGGGGACTTGTTGCATGACCATAACTCAAAGCACATACAAAATTTAAACTGTTACTATGTCAACAGATCCAGATAGTGATTTTTCTTCCATGAACTTTTACAACCCTCTTAGTTGTATTAACTTACCTGTAAGACCTTTAGAGAAGATGCATTTTCTACTCAAAATCAGACCAACTACAAAAACTACGCAAGATTATTTTGGTGTAAGTACACACACGTCGGGGTGTTATTCAGAGGTAGAGATTTAAATGTACATTAGAGGATTAAGTGTGAATTGATGCAGAAATATGGCAGCTATTTATGTGAGCAAGTCCGGCATGTACAATGTCAATCCCAAAGACTCAGAACATGTTTCCCCTATGGAAACACTATTTTAAATTGATAATTCATTTTGTTTCACAAGACAGAAAATGTGCACATTGTCAGATGGGAATTCTTTGATAAATATAATTTTTAAAGACTTCAATGACATTTTATAAAAACACCCTTTTAACATAAATGAATTCCATTTTTAAAATCTAAATTATATCCTTTTCTATGTGCTGTTGTCTAACAAAATAATTTATCCCTTGATTTTAACTAAAAATAAAATGAATATTAAAGTAAAGGTTAAATTAAATTAGTAATAAAAAGATGAGTCTTTATGAAAATTTTTCAGATAAGAACTATGAAATTAAAGATTTAAAAAACCTATAGCATAATAAATCTGCCCAGTTTTAATACTGGTGAATATGCACAATCACCCACTTGAATGACGTGACTATGATGGACAATCAGCTACTTGAATGACATGCCTATGATTAATGCTCTACTCTCATTTAAAAAATTTTAGCAAATTTGATTTTTATGAAGTTCAGATTTCTGTAAAGGTCTGGCAATTGTAAATAAGGAGGCAATTGCAAACAATTTATTTAACAACTGAATTTGGGCTACATGATACCATCATCTAAAAGAAACAAATAATTTAATGTCTTATTCATAACCCTTAAAACCTCCTTCCTAGTTTTGAATGTTATATGGAATTTTCAAAGTACTTCAATTTTCCTAAGAATTTGAAAGTGGAAATTCTAAAATGCATGTCCCCCAGCACTTCAATTTTAGTACAAAGTCGAGGAGCATAAGCTTTACTAGATTTAGAGCTTTGTCAATGGTAAACACAAATTCTTAATGTTCTTTAAGTATGCTTTGAACTTTTAAAGTCATGCATCTCTTGTATTATTAAAATAAGAAAAAAAAATAAACCTGTCTTCAAGGAAAACTCTGAAGATAAAACTAAATTTTGATTTCACATCACTAAATTAAGAAAGGATTGATAGTAAACATTTCTACCTGATTTAACTTGGATTACAGATCTGATATTTTGGAACAAGTTATTTCAGGCACTGTTTCTTTATTAGAAGACCCATA
>NW_007789119.1:0-2205 GCF_000696425.1 Galeopterus variegatus
AACATGTGGTCTATCCTGGAGAATATTCCATGTGCTGATGAGAAGAATGTATATTCTGTAGTCGTTAGATGAAATAGTCTGTAGATATCTGCCAAGTCCAATTGGTCCAAAGTGTTTCTCTGTTGAATTGTTGCCTAGATGATCTGTCTAATGTTTAAAGAGGGGGGGTGTTCAGGTCCCCAACGATTATTGTATTGGGGTCTAACTCTTTTTGTAAGTCTAATATTGTGTTTGCTTTATATATCTGGGTGCTCCAATGTTGGGTACATTTATGTATATATATATATATATGATTGTTATATCCTCTTGCTGATTATAACTTTTTATCATTATATAATGACCTTCTTTGTTTCTTTTTATAGTTTTTGGTGAAAGTCTATGTTACATCTTTTTCCAACCCCTCACTATTAGTTTGCATGTATCTTTACAGGTGAGGTGGTTTTTTTATAGACAGCATGTAGTTGGTCTCGTTTTTTACTCCATTCAACCACCCTATTTCTTTTGAGTAGAGAATTCAATCCGTTTAGTATCGTCATTGAAAGGTACTGTCTTACTCCTGACATTTTATTGATTTTGTATCATTGCTTTAATTATATTTTGTTCCTTTCTTTCCCTCTTATTGTCTCACTGTTTGTTAGTTTGTTCAAGTGGTAAGATATAGTTTCTTTCTCTTTCTTGATTGTATATCTGCTCCACCAGTGGGTTTTGTTCTCTTTCTTGTATTCATGGTGATTCTCACTTTTTGGATTCCAGATGCAGGACTCCCTTGAGGATTTATTTTAGGTCTGATTGTGTGGTGGTGTACTCCTGCAGTTTTTGTTTGTCTGGGAAATACACTATTTCCCCTTCATTTCTGAAGGATAGCCTTGCTGGGTATAGTATTCTTGACTAGCAGTATTTTTCTTTCAGTACTTTGAATATATCATCCCATTGTCTCCTGGCCTCTAAGGTTTCTGCTGAGAAATTTGCTGTTAGCCTGGTGGGGGCTCCCTTATAGGTAACTTGACACTTTTCTCTTGCTGTTTTTAGGATTCTCTCTTTGTCTTTGAGTTTTACCAGTTTGACTACATTATAGCCTCAGAGAGGACCTTTTTGGATTGAATCTTATTGGGAACCTTTGAGCCTCTTTGATGTGGAAGTCCATATCTTTTCCAATACCTGGGAAGTTCTCCACTACTATTATATTGAACGGGTTTTCCATGCCTTTCCCTTTATCTTCACCTTCCAGAACATCCATAACTCAGAAGTTGGTATGATTAAGTTTGTCTGGCAGCTCTTATAGGTTTTCTTCATTTTAAAAAATTCTTTTTTCTTTTTATTGCCAAGAATTCTTTCTTCTGTTTGCTCTAGCCTGCTGCTGAAGCTCTAATTGTATTTTTTATTTTGTTGAATGAATCCTTTGGTTCCATGAGTTCTATTCTCTGTCTTAAGGTATTTATCTCTTTATAAATTTCTTCCTTTATACCCTGGATTTTTTTTTTTATTTTGTTGTGCTGTCTGAATCTTCTTGTATCTCACTGAGTTTACTTAAGATTGTTATTTGGAATTCCTTTTCAGTCATTTCCAAGGTTTCTTGATGTTTGGGGGTCTGGTAATTCAGAATTATTTTGTTCCTTTGGTGGTGTCATATTTTCTTGTTTTTTTTTCTTACATAGGAGCATTGCTGCTTCTATTACGCTGGAGTGGCTTTTGAGGAGAGATACTCCTGCCTATAGATGTGTTTTATACTGATTGTTGGATAGGTAATTTTGCCTTGGTTCCAGGTATACTAAGTAGTGTAGTCTGTGTGGTTACTTTGGCCATATTCAATGTTGGAGTTTCTGTGAGTGCCTACATTGCCTAGGTACAGGGGCAGTCAGTAGTTTGTTGCTAAAGTGAGTGACAATATGTTGGGCTGTCGAAGTCATGGGCAAGATCTCAGGTTCTTGAGGAGAAGTGTCTGGGTGCCCTTTCACTCACTGGCTGAGGTAAGTGACCTTGGGAAGACTTGCTGGCACCCCAGCTAGTAGCCCATGAGCCTGTAAATGCTCTAGAGTGGTGTGAAAGTCTTCAGCTTTAATGGATGATCATGTGTGGGGATCTTGGGGAGTAGGATTAGGACCTTATGCTTTGAGGGGGATAATAGAGGTGTTCGGTTGCCCCTTAGCCAGAGTGATTGACTCAATGGTGTCTTTGGGACTCTGGGCAGAGTCCTGTACCCCTAGG
>NW_007789120.1:0-2205 GCF_000696425.1 Galeopterus variegatus
CCTGCACTTGTCCAAAGCCTCCATTTAGGGCCGGCTGTAAGCGTGGACGGAGGACATTCATCACGGGGAACATTTGCCAACAAATGAGGGACAGCTGTTGGGCTCGGATGGCGTGTGGCTGAACGTTGCCTGTGGTGAGATTTATCTCCCAAGAGAGAACATCCTCACTTATCTTTTATTCCAAATTGTAAGAAGTGGGAAAAACGTTCACCTCCGCCTGCCACGTCAGAGCCCGTGACCATCCCACTATCACGTAGTGCGTGAGGTGTCACAGGAGGGAGCATGTCGGCACCAGGGAAACACCCACCTCCAGGCTGCAGAGAGAGATGCCCAGGTCACAGCCTAACTCATATGGCAGCGATCAGGCCCTACCTCTCTTGCCCCTCCACATGCCCACAGCAGTGCTGGGCCCACACACTTAGCAGGGACTTCCAAAGGCTCCAGGCCCGGCTGGGAGGGACAGGTAGGAAACGCGACAGAAACTCCTGGGAATGATCAGGAACAAAGGGAACACCCAGCTACATGCCAAACACTGACGCACATTTTAGGGGCTATAAAACCAGTCTTGGGGACAAGATGAATATTGAGAACAGAAACCCACATGTGCCAGCACAGTGAAGCGCCACTGGGTCCCACATGGAGTATGAGCAGCAGGGACCAGACGTGATCAAGGAAAGTGGCTTCCGGGAGGGGGGAAGGTGGATGAAAGTGGGTGTGATCAGGCAGGTGGGGGATGGGAACACACTTCCTGCTGTAAGGAACAGCTGGGGACAGGGCAGGGAGGAGACAGGACACCTGGTAACCCAGCACACAGAGAAGCCCCTTTTAGGAAAGGCCATTTCATCAGGCCAGGGCTCTCTTCAGAGACAGCTACAGAGCCGCAAGCTGCAGCTGGGAGCTGCACGGGGGAATCCACCTCCCCATCCCAGAAGGACATACCAAGATGGGTGGACCACAGCTGGCGGACTCAATGCCCCACTTAACCTCAGATCTGGATGCAGCTGTGGCCAGGTGTGAAGCCATCTGAGGCTGGAGATCACATTGACCTTGATCAGGCTAGACCAGGTAGCAGAATACTCTCTAGAGCCCTAAGGAGCTGGGTTTGGATCCTGCTGGGTTGGCTGGGAGCTCTTGCTCGGGCTGCCTCTGGCCTCAAAGTCTGGCCTCAATTTCCTCCACCCTTAGAATAAGGATACTAATATTTACTGTTGGGTCCCTGCCTTCTGCCCCCAGGCCCAGCTCTCATTCTGCAGGCTTGGAATAAGATGAAAGTGTCTGACAGAAGAGCTTTGGGAAGCCTTTTATTAACATTCTTAGCTCAGCCTAGCTCAGGGGAACAAGTCTCTGCATTCCTGGGGGCTTCTCCCAGAGCAAAGCAATGCCAAGAATGTCAATAAAAGCTCCCGAGATGCTCTTCCAATGGGAACCTTCCCAGTTATTCAGCTACCCCTGGAGGCTGCAGGTATGTCATGGACGGCGGGAGCCAGTAGTTCAGATTCTCTCCATCACCTCTCAGGAGTCTCAAGGGACTAAATGAGATAAGCAGAAAAGGCCTGGGGGAGGGCTGTTGGTGATGGACGCAGTCACTACTGGGCCTGGCAGCACGGCTTCGACTCGGCTGAGGGTCTGAAAACCTACATTCTGGTAGTTTAAATGAGATAAGTAGAAAAGGCCTGGGGGAGGGCTGTTGGTGATGGACGCAGTCATTACTGGGCCTGGCAGCACGGCTTCGACTCGGCTGAGGGTCTGAAAACCTACATTCTGGTAGTAACAGCTTCCCAGTCAGTGGCTGTGAGATGGGTAAGTTATAGGCTCAGGCCCTCGGTTACCCCATGAAGAAAATGGCCATCATAGGACTACTGGGATATTTGTGAAGGGAAATGATGAAACGCTTTTAAAATAAAAAGTAAAAGGTGCTGGCACAGGGCTGGCCGGTTAGCTCAGCAGGTTAAACCATGGTGCTGATAACACCAGGGTCCAGCATTCTATCCCTGTACCAGCCAGCCACAAAAAAAGAGAGAAGGTACTGGTATTAATTACTTTTCATAATTGCTCTTGATCTTGATGCTCTGCTTAATATCAAGAATGCAGCAGCAGCTGCAGAGCAGGGAAGATGGACAGTTAAGGTTGACAGGTGGGGGCTACCCCCTTGGCAGGGACAGTGCCGAAAGTGGAGAGAGGAGAGATGAATGTGTCCCCAGCAGC
>NW_007789121.1:0-2205 GCF_000696425.1 Galeopterus variegatus
AACAATCTAATATTAAGCAAGTGGCTGTCCACACTGCCTTACTTGAAAGGGAAATGCATGCTATGTTTTCTTTCTTAGGTCTCTCAAAGGTACTACATGAGTTCCAAGTAAATACTATAATAGAATTTTCGACACATTTGTGTGTGTGTTCTGTATCAAATGTAAAGCTCTGATAAAAAAGTTTGGTGGAAGATGTGTGGCCTGAGGCTGAATTGTAAGCGGATAAGCATAGTTTTACTCGTGAACAACAGCATCTATATATCAACTAATGTGACACTGTAAAATGTAAGCTTAATTTGGGGTAGAAAAGCAAATCAACCTTATTGTTGATGCCTGGGGGATTAATGATTTTACATTTTCAGTTTGAGTCACTTATTTTGATCTTAAATTGTGAGACTCAATTACTAGAGATAAATCCCATCTAGTCTCATTGCATAATTGGTTTTTGTAGAGTCCATTATCCTAATAATTATGTTCTAATTGGCATAGAAATGAAATATTCTGATAAGCAACATCGGAAAATAATAACAGTAATTAATAGTAATTAAATTCCACACAGTCCAACATAGAGCACAGAGGTTGGAGGTGATTTTAAAAGTAAATTTCTCTAGGACTTAAGCAGAAACTGAAAACATTAATGCACATTGTTTTATTTTAAAATCCATCTATACTCGCTAAAATACATTAAAATTTACAATAGAGAATTTTCTCCATACTCAAAACAATTCTGAGTGAATTTAATAGGTACATTTATTTTAGGTTGCATGTTTTTATTCATTCATTCAATCCAACATACTTACCCTATGTTAGGCATTCAGTTGAATGTTGAGGGAGAAATAATTATATAAGATATTTCCTGAACTTTTTTTTTTTTTTTTCCTTCTTTCCTTTTTGTCTTTTTTCGTGTCCGGCAACGGATAGCAACCCTCAGTGTTGCGCCCGTACCGGACCGGGACCGGCAACGGGATCGCAACCCTCGGTGTTGCGCCCGCACCTCGCTCAGCCAGTGAGCGGGAACCGGTCTGTATGTGGGATCCGAACCCTCGGCGGGAGCGCTGCTGCACTCCCAAGCGGCGCACTGTAGCAGTGCACCACCGGGCCGGCCCCAATATTTCCTGAACTTTAAGGATTATAAAATTTCATCAGAAATTCAGGTTGTAAGAGGAGGTCCCCTAATAGTTAAGGAATCTTTATACAGGATAAAATATAGCCACCATTGGTGGTAATGATGAAGACGGGGATTGGGAATATCCTTTCCACTTACTCTATGTTTCCATGTGGAGAGACAATAAGAATGATATATTTCTTTCTATTTTCTCAGTTTCTCTCTGTTCCCTGAATCTCCTGGTGAAAACGAGCAAGTAATCTGATTCAGTTTGGGAGACAGCACTGAGATGGCATGGCCAAGCTCATCTTCTTTCCTCTTTAGAATGTACCTACCTGCACAGAATGTACTCAGCTCTGCTCCACCATGCTGTACATTTTACTTGGGACAGATTCAACACTGGTGAGGAGTGACTTCCAGTTGCCAGGCATTTTTCACACACGGGTAGGTCAGACTATCTAATTCCGGGGCTCAGGTTTAGGAAGTCCATTAGGCCATATACCTAAGCCATGTTCTCTAACAACTCTGTCATTTGACCTATATCATTGTTTCAATTTCTTATTGCGGAACAACAAACTAGAACAAAACTTAGCTTAAAACAAAACTGATTTATTTTTTTCTCACAGTTCTATGGGTTGGCTGGGCTCTCTATGGTAGGTCTGCTCTTTGTGGTTTAGCTAAGGTCACTCATGTCAGTGGTACTGAAAGCAAGCCCAAAGCAAGTTACTTGACCAAGTCGAAAGTCAGTGGGGGAGAGGACCTTTAATGGGTTTGAATACTGAGGCCGACTGCTCACTGCGGACTGCCGTGTAACAGTTTGCCACAATGTACTTGATCTCTTCATCTGCCTCTCAGTTGGTAGTGAACTTGGGTGAGGAGGAGGGTTACCATATATTAGAGTGCTGAAATCACAGTATATTTTCCAGTCTTCTTTCACTGATGCTATTTTTTTCCTTAAATATTCTTTAATCCTTAGCAATATTTTGTTGCCAATTCTATTGGTTATTTGAACTTTATCTTCTGCATACCTTCTGTGTCCGCTACTAATTTTAACACATTTTATTTAATTCAGCATTTAGTCAGCTCTCTCTGAAATCAGA
>NW_007789122.1:0-2205 GCF_000696425.1 Galeopterus variegatus
CATGATCATAATTTTCCTCATTTTTTACTTTGCTACCTCTTAAGGATACAGTGCATTTTTTTTAAAAAAAAGATTTGGATATGATTTAAATACATAGAAATTATTCCTTTTCACCTTTTTTTAAAATAAGATATTTTTATGCAGAGTTTTTATTTAAGCTGCTCGTGAGGCAAAAATTACGTAAGAATTCAGACTGAGATAAGCTACTGAGGTATTGCTTTCAGTACCCAAATGGTCTTTATGAAACAGAGCATCCAGGGGTATATTTTCTTTTAACTTGACTTCATTTCTCCCTAATTAGTAGTGTGCAATGTACCATTATGATGCCTGCTTCACCCCCTTGGTTCTTGTACCTCCCCTTGGGGATTTCCCAGCTGTTTTGCTCTCCTGTTGTAATTGAAATCTTACTTGTTTCAGCCTGTAATTGATAGTGAACCCAACCATTTTATGTTTGTCATGCAACAGATGTACAACAGAAACACTCAAAGTGGCATATGGAAAAAAACTGCCCTACTAGAGTGAAATCAGATCTATTCCTGTATCACAACTTCGTGCTCTCAACATTCTATGGTTTTCTCCTCTTTACAATGTGCTTTGCTGCTGTAAAAGTCATTATAAAATCATAATTTTTATTGGATATCTGGCAATTATTTGTTAGGGTTTTTATATGACTCTATGTCTATAATAAGTACTACACAGAATGGCTTGGATTAGCTAACAAATAAAATAGGGTTCTCTGTACACTTTTTTGGTCAAAGTTGGTCACCACTGTGAATTAAATAATTAACTTCACATTATACCCATGAACCAAATCAATAGATATTTGAATTATCTAAAATTCACAGAAAGATTTGTACTATTTTTAATTTTATTTTCCACTAACTTTCTGAAGTATCCTCATATTCCTTATTTTTTTAAATACTTGCAAATGCAAAATGAACCTTCAAAGCAATTAATTCTAATTATGATTACATATGTATTCAGAAGTCAGAGCCTTTGTTTCAAAAAGAAATATATTTCCAACATAATATAAAGGACCTTTGAGTAATTGATTTCATATTACAGGATATATTCTATATTTAAAAGATGGTGCTGGATGTTTTGTAATATTTCTTGATAGACTTTTGGACACGAGTATGTTGGGCCCTCAGTCGGTTGACTGATGTGGAAAGAGAAAGCATGGACTGAGCAGGACAGGAGGGGACTGGGGGGATTGATCACACTGTAGAATGGCCAACACTCTTTCCAGGTACCTTGAAATGCTCAACTGCAGTGTCCATGACACTAAGACATTTTAAGCAAGTACCTAATCAAGTCTGATCCAGAAAGCATAATATGGAGAAAACATATTTGGATAGTTGTGAATTGGGAAATATATATGGGCAACTCCATAGTTCCAAGTATTCTTTTCAGCTTTAATCAGGATCCCAGTCAATCTTTGAGAATGTGAGGACTGGGTGGAAGGGAAAATAATTGACAAGTGTTTGGAGGTGTTATAGCCTACCAATCAAGGGTTTTAGGATCAAAATCAGACCTCTGAGACCCAGTGAAGACACAAAGGGCTCATTAGCTAACCGGGGCAGAGAATGACTGATAGTATCAGAGAGATATTTTTGAAAAATGATTGATGATATGATAGTTACTTAGTGCAGTTGAGGATGGAGAAGTGCAAGCAGAGAAATGAATTAAAGTCTGTTAAAATATCCAGGTGAGATACCAGAATTGAAGAAGACAATGGCAGAAGACCACCGGAGTACCCTGGGAGTACCCAGTGCACAGGAAGACATTTCAGAGATGTAATTGGCATGACTTGCTGCCACATTCTGTGAAGTGTGAAGAAAATAAAAAGGAGATAATGGCCCAAGTGTCTGTAGCCCAACTGACTGGAAACTTTTAATATTAGTAAAAGAGGAAAGATGCTGGAAGAAAAAATTGGGGGGATAAAGAAAAGAAATTTGGGATATAATATCTTGGATATTCTGTTAATATATCTTGATGCAGTGTGAAGTAATTATTTAGAAACAGCAGTCCACAAAAGAGAGGTCTAATTGGACATAAATGATAAAAAAATGATTGTTGCATATTAACAAGTTATGTAATATTTTAAATATATTTCAGAATCTTCTATAAGAGGGCATTTTTGAAGAAAAATGTGTTGAGAACATTATAATATAATATCACTTTAAAATTTTTTAAGTACTTTTC
>NW_007789123.1:0-522 GCF_000696425.1 Galeopterus variegatus
CCTGATGGAGGTCCCCATCTGCGATGAAGACCATCTCTCAGTCTCCCAGACATGGAGGCTTTGCCCAGGCCAACCTCCCTTTTAGTTGGGTCCTGACCAACGTGATGCTCAGTGAAAGAAGCCAGACACCAGACTACACGCTGTATAATTCTGTTCACACAAAATGTCCAGAAAAGGCAAATCTTGCCAGAGGTGCCTGCTCACCTCCATGGGGGCTGTTTGCTCTGCACTGCTGTCCCCAGGGCTGCACGGTTGCTGGAGGGACTCTCCCTGGCGCGCTGGGTGAGAGGCGTTCCTGAGAAACCTGGGAAGCTGGGGTCCACCTGAAAACAACTACTTGATTGGTTAGGACAGGGGAAAACTGTCAAACCAGTTTTTTTTTTTTTTCCTTTTTTTTTTTTGTCTTTTTTCGTGACCGGCAACGGATTGCAACCCTCAGTGTCGCGCCCGTACCGGACCAGGACCGGCAACGGGATCGCAAACCTCGGCGCTGCGCCCGCACCTCGCTCAGCCAGTGAGCGG
>NW_007789123.1:1522-2205 GCF_000696425.1 Galeopterus variegatus
CTGTATGTGGGATCCGAACCCTCGGCGGGAGGGCCACCACGCTCCCAAGCGGCGCACTGTAGCAGCGCGCCACCGGGCCGGCCCCGTAAAACGAGTTTTCATGGAGCGACCAGAAGGGAGAGCGCTGCTCAATGACTGCCCATAATTCCAGTTGGCCACTTTTAAAAATAGGCATAGAACTTACTGGGTTTTTCTCTTTTCTTTCCCAGACAACCTGCAAAAGAATGAATGAAAAAGATATACACAGGAACATTGAAGTTTAGTCAATAAATACCACAATCAATGAAAACAGGGTTCAGTTTCATATAATAGTACACATAGAGACGGAGAGACAGAGAAAATGGGATGTAGGGGAAAGGGACAAGACAAGGAGGAAGAGAGGAATGGAGAAGTAATGAGAAAGCATGCAAAGATGGGAAGAGAAAAGATAAAAGCTCATCTTTGGTTGAGACCACTCCCCGGGCTCCAAACAACTTTAGTCCCTAAACTCATCTTACGTTGTAAGTGCGCAAATGCCACACCTCTAGGCCTGGCTCTCTGAGCCTCTGGCATACCTACTCTACTTAGTTTGTCCTTGATGCTCTAGACACCCTGGATCGTCTTCCCTCAAACTTGCCTCAATTCTCTCAAGAATAATGAGCACATTCAGGGTAGAAATCTCCCTCTAGTGGTTTGTTCCTCTT
>NW_007789124.1:0-624 GCF_000696425.1 Galeopterus variegatus
TACCCTTTATTTCCTTCTCTTCTCTGATTGCTCTGGCTAGTACTTCCAACACTATGTTGAAAAGAGTGGTGAGAGTGGGCATCCTTGTCTGGTTCCTGTTCTTAAAGGAAAAGCTTTCAGCGTTTCCCCATTCAGGATGATATTGGCAGTGGGTTTATCATATATGGCTTTAATTATGTTGAGATACTTTCCGTATATACGTAAATTATAGAGGGTCTTCATCATGAAATAGTGTTGAATTTTATCAAATGCTTTTTCAGCATCTATAGAGATGATCATATGATCCTTGTGTTTGATTTTATTAATATGGTGTATCACATTTATTGATTTGCATATGTTGAACCAACCTTGCATCCCTGGAATGAATCCCACTTGATCCTGGTGAATAATTTTACGTATGTGTTGTTGTATTCTGTTTGCTAGTATTTTATTGAGGATTTTTTTTTTCTTTTCCCTTTTTGTCTTTTTTCGTGACTGGCAACTGATCACAATCCTCAGTGTCGCGCCCGTACCGGACCGGGACCGGCAACGGGATCGCAACCCACAGTGTTGCTCCCGCAACTCGCTCAGCCAGTGAGCGGCCGGTCTGTATGTGGGATCCGAACCCTCGGTGGGAGCGCTGCC
>NW_007789124.1:1624-2205 GCF_000696425.1 Galeopterus variegatus
CAATAAATTTTTTTATTTCCTGCTTGATTTCTTCTTGGACCCATAAGTCATTAAGTAGAATGCTGTTTAATTTCCATGTGCTTGTGTAGTTTCCAGAGTTTCGTTTGTTATTGATTTCTAGTTTTAATCCATTATGGTCTGAGAAAACACATGGGATAATTCCAATTTATTTGAATTTGTTGAGACTTGATTTGTGTCCTAATATGTGATCTATCCTGGAGAATGATCCATGTGCTGATGAGAAGAATGAATATTCTGAGGTTGTTGGATGGAATGTTCTGTAGATCTCTGCCATCTCCAATTGGTCTGGAGTATTGTTTAGATCTTGTGTTTCTCTGCTGATTCTTTGCCTAGATGATCTTTCCATTATTGACAGTGGGGTGTTCAGATCCCCTGCTATTATGGTATTAGTGTCTATTTCCTTCTTTAGGTGTAATAGATTTTGCTTTATGTATCTGACTGCTCCAACATTGAGTGCGTACATATTTATGATTGTTATGTCTTCTTAATGGATCAGTCTTTTTATCATAATGTAGTGTCCCTCATTATCTCTTTTTATGGTTTTTAGTTTAAAGTCTACT
>NW_007789125.1:0-2205 GCF_000696425.1 Galeopterus variegatus
ACATGAAGAAGCAAAGAGAATTCATCCAACATGTGGAAAAGAAAGCATTATACTGGTGTGACAAATAGTTACTTAAAAATATCTAAAGTACATTTTAATACCTTTTTTTAGATTTTTGTGATATTAGTAATTAATCAACTTTTTCAAATTTGTAATTGTGAATTTTTTCCCATTCTAAATAAATATACTTTTGTGCATTATTCTGTATTCGTAATGTTATCTTCTTTTCCTTAAAAAGGATCCCATAATTGTATAAGCTTTAGTTCCCCCAACACCTGGATCTATCTCTCTTGTGAGAGTGTATCTGATTGGCAGAACATATCTTTCTACTTGCAAGGAGGTTGGAAAAGCAAGCTTCAGCTTCTGTGTTGGAGAGGTGTTTGGTATCTACACAAAAGAATAAATGTCTTCTTTAATATTCTATGATGCTCAACAGTCCAATTAGACCTTGCCATCAAGTTGACATTATGCTCTGAACATTGTTAGTTAATAGAGTGGGGGAAATAAAGAATATTTTAAAGCAGTTACTTGGGAAATACACACACACACAGAAACAGAAAAAAGGAACGCACATATTTAGATATCTGGCCATCCTTTAAGACGTAATGTCAGATCTCCCCTAGAGGTAGATTGCTCCTAGATTAGATACACTCCAATTCTGTTTGAATACTAAAGTCCTGCTGCATTTCCACCACCACTGTCACCTCCTTATTTTTATGTTAGGAAAAGTCCCACAGAACCCCTGGCATAATACATACATAAATACATACATACATAAACAGAAGAAAAATAGGTGAGGTAGATTCTGAAAAGTGTGGTCACCATAGAACTATAGATAAAGTGATACCAAGGAGGTTGTATCATGTCCTATGTTAGTCATGGTCCAATCAAGAGACTGAAAAACCACTCAGCAATGTAAACAGGGAATGTTTAATATAAGAGAGTATCAATTATAACAGGGGATTACCTAATAAGGAGTAAAGAAAACTCTAAGGATTAAAGGAATAACAGTTATGGGACACAGCCCCTACCCTAGGGCTGAGGCCAGAGCATCCAGGGAAAGAACAAATCTGGACCATCCTGTCATTCCTACCCCATCCCACAAACTGGGAATGAGATTCAGACTTCATTGGAGAGGGTGCAGCCATGACCCCCTGGACGGCAGAGACCTTATTGAAGTGCTGTCAGAACTTTCTACCCTCTGGGGGGCAGGGGTAACCATCCATGGAAAGATACCTTGCGGAAGAACTCCTTGAGAAGCCACCTGCTGGATACTGTCCTGGGAAATTGACCTCTAGGTTGTCAGGAGCAGCCCAAAGGATGTCCTGTGCTGCAGGTTGCTGAGAAGCAAACCGTGAAGAACATAACCAGACACCAGGAAGAAAAGCTCTTTCCTCCTTCAATGCCCCTCCTGCACCTTCTACTGACAAAGCTTAACATCCAGCCAACTGGTGAGGGAAAAATGTTCTAGTGTCACTAACAGGCAATGAAGGGTGGATTTGGAACTGAGCAACAATAACGTGATTACTGGCACACACCGCTAAGCAACTATCATTGCCAGTAACCTACAAATCAGGCAGATATTGCAAAACTCAAGGGAAAAAAATGAAAAGAAAGGACTAATGGTTTAATGGACTTTGAGAGGAAAGCATTGTAGGAGGAGAAGTGGAGTCGGGAGGTTGGGGGATGGGCTGGGAGAGGACTAGTGAAGAAGTCTGCTCTCACTGTACGTAAGGGACTTCAGTTTTCTGCTCTTGGAAATAAGAGAGAACTAGGCAGAGCTGGTAGGAGTGGCTCTGTGAGAAACTGTTCAGTGGACTGAGATCTGGCCACACTAACTTGAAACAATAAACATAAGGAGACAATGGTATCATAGCCAATGTAATAAGATAAAAAATGGAAATAAGAAGTATATGGACTGAAAATAAGAAAATATCATTATTGCTATTCTCAGATGATATGATTGTCCACACAAAAAATAAAACAGAATATACAGAAACTTAGAACAATTAAGAGAGTTCAATGAAGTTGCCAATTATTAGATCAACAAATAAAATTCTGTAGCATTTTTATATACCAGAAATAATAAATTAGAAAATATAATTTGAAAGGAGAAAAAATAACTTTTGTAACATAAAGAAAAGATTATCTTTTGCCTAGAAATTAACCTACGAAGGGATACGCATGTAATTTATGAAAATTATA
>NW_007789126.1:0-2204 GCF_000696425.1 Galeopterus variegatus
TATTTTCATGATGAATAATATTATATTGTGAGGATCATTTTCCTAGTCCAAGGTCACACTTACTAGTGAGAGGTGGAAGCAGATTCATGCCTAGGTTTTCTGAATCTTTTTCAGTTTATATTTTTATAATAATCCAGACACATGTAAACCACATGTGCCTAAGGGAACTCTTCTGCAATTACCTTCTCTTCTAACCTGAAGTGAAGTGTGCTTAGCAGTACTTGGCTATCATTGACTTGATGTGACACTTTGAGACCTTCTTAGTGGTGATGGAGCAGTTCCAGCTGAACACCTAATCAATAAGTGGGATTTATCTCCCCAAAAGAAGTTGAATCCTGGTTTACTAAAACTCTAATCACACTTAGAATGCCATTTTTGTGCACATTTGATGTTCTCATAATATTTTCAACTGCTATCAAAATATGCATGTGTGTTTTCTTGCTTTGGAAAGTGATGATACTGGATCACACTTAGAATGCCATTTTTGTGCACATTTGATGTTCTCATAGTATTTTCAACTGCTATCAAAATATGCATGTGTGTTTTCTTGCTTTGGAAAGTGATGATACTGTTATGAGTAATTTAGTAAAGATCTCTGATCATTGCCAGTTTGGCAGATATGGATCAGAGTGAACTTCTTTTAGAGAAAGTAAGTTGCTCAATGATTCAGTAAGCTGGACTTTAAAATGTGCTTCTAGTAGTCTATGAATATGATGCTATGCATGTATGACACCTTAGATTTCCACTTGACTGCTTGCAAAGATAAATGACCAATGTTGTAGGCAAAAAAGAAAAATCATACTTGATTCTGGATAAATGCACAGCATATCTTATAGTTTCCCTAAAAAGCAGTTAAGGTTGTTTTTTTTTTTCTCTCCTTGTGTAAAGCTATATTTTACTCCTCCCAATAAATGAGAGCATATTCTAGACTCTCAAAAATGCATTATAAAAAATATGCTCCATTAAGTTATAATTTGTCTCAGTAAGCACCTCTCTTCCTCATGCCTTTTGGTAAAACTAGGGTCATTATCTTGTTCCAGAATGCTGGACCATCTACAATAGGATATATTTAACAAAAGCACTCTGTTTTTCAGAAAAATTTTGGAGTGCAATTTTGAAACTTTCTGATTGCTGAGGACTTAAAAAATTTTAGGTACTTGAGAAGACCAAAGGCCAAACTCTGAAATCTATTGGTCTTCTTAGTATTGTACTCTTAGAAATTATATATGGTTTTAAGCTGAATAGGCAAATTAACTTTACCTAATCTGACTTTCAATTGCTAGCTCCAGGAGAGTAGCTATAATGGAAATATTTTACTCCTAATTTTACATATTGGACTATAGTGGGCATCAGACATGAGGATTATAATGAAATGCTGACAGTAATGTGGCCAGTCCCAATGATACAACCTAATTCTGCCTGTGACAATACCTGAGCCATTTATCAAGTTGACAAAAAGTATAATCTACCAGAAAATATACTTTCCTCATTTACTATATACAGCCAAATTAAACCATTGCATGCTAATTAATCGTACACTAAAGAAGTCCAAATGGCTAAAATAATAATTTTACTCTATGCTAAGAAACAAAGTGATTTTAAGCTAGCAATTCATATTTATTTTTGAATTAAGTTTTCTTTATAAAGGCACTTTCACCCCAGTTAAATAAACTCTCTATTATAGTTAATTCACTTAAAAATTAACTCTAATTATTGCTAATTATAATGAAATATTTTTAAATTAAATAACTGCTGTAACAACAAATATGATTTCTCACTTTTATAAAGTATTTTTTATTTTTAATGAGTAATTTAAGATCCATTAGGTTTATATACAAATTAACAATAAGTTTCTTAAAGGTAGAAACTCTTACTTCTTAAAAGTTCCTTGTAATACAAAATGGCACATTTTTCATTTTGGTCCAATGAATGTTGTGGAGTGGATAAATGAAGGCTGGTGCTCAGAGTCATGTTAGTATATGCTGAGGTATAGAAATTACTCCACTTTTAAAGTACAGTCTTTTTTCTTAATGCTGCTCCATAAAAAATATTCCTTAGGAGGATTCATACATTTATAGCTGTATCTTTTTCAATGTAAAAATAAAAATTAATGTGAATTCCCGGATTCTTTTCAGGACAAAAACTCCTGCCGGTGGTTGTTTTAAAAATGGTTGATTGTGTGCTTTTTGTTTCCTTTCCTTTTT
>NW_007789127.1:0-2204 GCF_000696425.1 Galeopterus variegatus
ATAAAATAACACAGTGTGTAGCATTTGCTCTCTGGAACAAGCCCAGGTGGTTCTGTGGGTGCAGACTGGAGGTGATTACTTCACCCCGTGTCCTGGAAACCCGCAAGGAGGCTGTGTGCCCTATTGTGTTTCTTCCAATGACTCGGTACGGGAACACGGCACTGTGCATTGGCCCAGGAATGACATCGGCCAATTACAATTTCAAATCAAATGCTTTACGGAGGGGAGAGGCTGGAAATGTAAAAACGCTTTAATTCTTAGATAATTTAATGGTTTACATCTGGGGCTCTTTACACAGCCAATTGCTGGTTCACGTTTCTCTTCCAAGAAATGTTTGCAGTATGTGTCTTGTTTAATAACGATTTAAATGCTGAAAATAAATGCCTTGCTTTTGGGGGTCCATGTGCATATCAGCCAGCAAAGGAGAGGACCACTTTCCCATGGAAAGCATTTGCAAATAAGCACATGTCAAAAGCCTCATGTGCCTTTTAACACTTCAGCTATTTTTTTTTTCAAGGAACAGTCAGTTCATACCTGGTGAAACCGTGTTTTTAAAAAAGTTGTATTTTAATCAATGCATAATAATTGTACATACATGTTTAAAGAGAAATGGAGGTTAAGAGTGGAAGTTAGTTAACAGTAATGTATTATGTATCTCACAATAGCTAGAAGAGAGGGCTTTGAATGCACTCACCACAAAGCAACAATATATGTTTGCTAATTACTCTGGTTTGATCATCACACAGTGTATACACCTATCAAAGCAATATATCTGGAAGGGCTTTTAGGATAAGGGTGTCTTGCAAAAGGCATTAGGTAAATAGAACCACTTCCCCCAAATGCTCCCTGGGTCTTAGCATCTCCTGCAAGCTGTGGACTCTAATGCGGGGCTTTCGCTGAGCATCTGATGCTGTGCTGATGGTGATGCTGATGCAGGTTTAGATGCAGATGTGGACACCGATGCTGATCCTGGCACTTGCTGGGGTACTGTGCTGGTCTGTTTTTGTTGCTTATAACAAAATACCTGAAACTGGGTGATTTATAAGGAATAACGACATTTATTGCTTGCAGTTTCTGTGGCTGGGAAGTCCAAAGTCCATCTGGTGGTGGCCACAGTGACCCAAGGGTGTCACATTGCAAGATGTTGGAAGCAGAGAGAACAGAGAGAGACAGACAGACAGACTCTCCTTTTCTTTTAAAGCCCTCAGAACCTCTCCCCTGACCACCATTATTAACCCATTCACTACTGCATGGTCCTACAATCCAATCACCTCTACCATAATAGGATTTCCCACCCTCTTATTAGTCACAGTGGGGGCTAAGTTTCTAATACATAAAATTGGGGAGACAATTCAAGCTCCAATGAGTTCTGGAGGGACATAACTCAATCCAGTACAGACACTGATAGGGATACTTATGCTGCTGGCATTAGGATGGAATTTTATTTCACTCCAAACACTGGTTTGTTAATGACATAAACTGTATCTTCCCACAGCTTTTGGCTCAGCTGATGGGTCACGTTAATGGAAAGGCCACATGCCCATGTCACCTAAACAATTCTAAGGGGAGACACAGAGACACCCCAGAAATATTCCAGATAATGGCACGTGCCCAGTAAACACTTGTGGCTACTTGTGTGGGACACTTACACAGTCACCGGCCTGCCCCTTGGGGTCTACCTAGCTCGCTAGCTTCTGTCCACCTGTGATGGACTCCTCAAAGCAGCTCCTTATGAAGCTAGTCGACAAGTTCTGTGGTTGATGCTAACAAATTAACAAATTGATGACACCTCTGCGGCCCATGTATTCCTCAAAACAATGCCACACAAACTAACTCTTGATTTTCACGGCAGCCGTGTGCCATAGACAGTAAGAGAGAAACAACCAGGATCCCGGGGTGGCCAGGTGCTCACGGCTGGGAGAACAGACACAAGAGGTGCCTGGTAGAAGGAAGGACTGAAGCAAAGAGGACAGAAAAGTGAAAGCAGCTCAGTGAAGACTGAGAAGAACCAGACGGGCGCGTGCACATCGGCAGTATTTGCAAATGCAGGTTAGAAGAAGGTGCAGGTGTCTAATCATGTCTGGTCCTCCCAGAACTGACAAAGTCCTTAACTGCAAGTAAAATTTGCTGAATGTCCCACTTCCCCAGTTCAAAGGACTGTCAGCAAAAGCTGGGGTAGGCCTGTTCATTCCCAGAGGAGTGAC
>NW_007789128.1:0-2204 GCF_000696425.1 Galeopterus variegatus
CAGGAAAAAAAAGAAACATGCACATATTCAAAACACCCTGTACAAACAAAAAAGGTTAGGGAAAAAAGGGATTACCCTTTATGTTATTCAGATGGGGCTGCTATAACCCGTTACCATAGACAGGATGGCTTATAAACATTTCTCTCAGTTCTGAAGGCTGGGAATCCAAGATCAGGGTGCCAGCATGATCGGGTTCTGGTCCTCTGCCTTTTGCAGACTTCTTGTTGTATCTGCACAGGTAGAGAGCAGAGAGGAGCAATCTCTTTCAGGACTCTTATAAGATCACCGATCCCATTCATGAGGTCTCTACCCTCATGATCTCATTTAACCCTAATTACCTCCCCAAAATCCCTCCTCCTAATCCATCACTTTGGGGGTAGGGTTTCAGCATATAAATTCTAGGGAGACACGTCCAGTCCATAACACCCTTTTCAGAGCAAGGTGAGTTATGGAATTGTGATAGAAAATTTCATGAACAAAAAAAGGGAATTTGAACTGAAACTTGACCTAAATAGTATAGGGGTAAGCGAACTACATCCCATTGGCCGAATTTGGCCAATGTGCTAAGACTCATTTTTATATTATGAATGTTCGAAAAAAAACCATGAAATTAAGAATAATATTTTCTGGCACATAAAAATCATGTAAGATTCAAATTTCTGTGTTTATTAATAAAGTTTCATTAGAACAATGTCACTCTCATTTGTTTATTCATTGTTTGTGATTGCTTTCAAGTCCTACCTGCAGTAGAGTTGTTGCAGAAACCATATGGTCAATTGAAAATATTTACTATCTGGCTTTTTACAAAAGAAGTTTGCTGACTCCTGTTCTAATAGATAATGATGGGACAGGGAACTGAGTTTCAGCACTTCACACACTCACACACACACAAAAGAATATTAGTCATTACTCTTTAATGTAACATTAAAACTTGATCATAAAGTATAGTTTATGTAATCAGGGAAATAATAAAGGAAGGAGAACTCTCAGCATGTATTAGAAATCGTCCCACCCTCCCTCCTGCACAACTGATAAGCAAACTAGCCTCTGCATGACTCCCATATCACTCATAAACCATGTAGATCACCAAATAACAAGGATTTCCTATTGTGGGTTGATCTGTACCCTATACTCACATCTCTGTATCTCTCATTATTAAAACTTCTCTGACAGCACCAATCTCATACTCCCTAACATCTGAAGCTATACTAATTTTATATCATATGTACTACTCTCTGTTCATTTACTGGCAGTGGGAAATTAACATATCAGTTTCTCAAAAGCAGCAGCAATTTTAAATGACATCTCTAAGTCTGAGAAGGTCTATAGAAGGGGACTGGCAGAAAACAATTGTGGCTATCCCCTTTCTGTAAAAACATTTAGATACAAACAGTGGTGATCAAAACTCTCATCTTCCTTCTGGCTGTGATCCAGCATTACAGAAATATTCATACCAATGAGTTCTTGTGAAATGGTGACAAATATAAAACACCCGGAAAGCCAAGACGGCCAACCTGGGATGTCCGACAGTTAGCATATCATGCTGTAATTGTAACAGATAGTACACATACACACAGTTGCCGTTATCAAATAGGATAAGCATCTCTTATTTTAAAGAACCATATTTTTACAGCCAAATAAAAATATATAGAGAAATTACTAAACCCATATCATTTTGGTATAAATAAAAAGATTATAGAAGAAGGAAAACTTAAAATATCAACAGAATGTGGTCATAGTAAAAAAAAAGAACATGTATATGGGGATACACACTCACACACACACAAAAGAATATTAGTCATTACTCTTTAATGTAACATTAAAACTTGATCATAAAGTATAGTTTATGTAATCAGGGAAATAATAAAGGAAGGAGAACTCTCAGCATGTATTAGAAATCGTCCCACCCTCCCTCCTGCACAACTGATAAGCAAACTAGCCTCTGCATGACTCCCATATCACTCATAAACCATGTAGATCACCAAATAACAAGGATTTCCTATTGTGGGTTGATCTGTACCCTATACTCACATCTCTGTATCTCTCATTATTAAAACTTCTCTGACAGCACCAATCTCATACTCCCTAACATCTGAAGCTATACTAATTTTATATCATATGTACTACTCTCTGTTCATTTACTGGCAGTGGGAAATTAACATATCAGTTTCTCAAAAGCAGCAGCAATTTTAAATGACATCTCT
>NW_007789129.1:0-388 GCF_000696425.1 Galeopterus variegatus
TAACTCATCAGACCAAGAGGTTCGATCTAGGTAAACTCATCAGACCAAGCACATCGATCAACGTAAACACATCAGAGCAAGCACATCGATCTAAGTAAACTCATCAGACCGACCTCATCTATCAAAGTAAACTCATCAGACCAAGGATGTCGACCTAAGTAAACTCATTGGACAGAGCTCATCGATCTAAGCAAACTCATCAGGCTGAGCTCATCGATCTAAGAAAACTCATCAGACCGAGCACATCGATCTAAGTAAAGTCATCAGACTGAGCTCAACGATCAAAGTTAACACATCAGACCAGGCTCATCGATCTAAGTAAACTCATCAGACCATGATGATCGATGTAAGTAAACTCATCAGACTGAGCACATCGATCTAATTTAAC
>NW_007789129.1:453-1134 GCF_000696425.1 Galeopterus variegatus
CTCATAAGACCAAGCTGATCGATCTACATAAACTTATTAGACCAAGCTCATTGACATAAGTAAACTCATCAGACCAAGCTCATCGATCTAAATAAACTCATCAAAGAAAGCAAATTGATCTAAGTAAACTCATCAGACTAAGCTCATTGACATAAGTAAACTCATCAGACCAAGCTCATCGATCTAAGTAAACTCATCAGAGCATCCTAATCAATCTAATAAACTCATCATACCAAGCTCATCGATATATGTATAATCATCAGTCCGAGCTCATCCACCTAAGTAAACTCATCAGACCGAGCTCATAGATCTAAGTAAACTCATCATACCAAGCACATCGATCTAAGTAAACTCATCAGACCAAGCTAATTGATTGAAGCAAACTCATCACACCAAGCTCATCGATCTAAGTAAACTCATCAGACCGAGCTCGTCGACCTAAGAAATCTCATCACACAAACCTCATCGATCTAAGTAAACTCATCAGACGAAGCACATCGATGTAAGTAAACTCATCAGAAAAAGCTCATTGGACTAAGTTAACTCATCACACGAAGATGTTCGATCTAAGTGAACTCATCAGACCAAGCAGATCGATCAAAGGAAACTCATCAGACCAAGCACATCGATCAAAGTAAACTCATCAGACCAAGCACATCGATCAAAGTAAACTCATCAGAC
>NW_007789129.1:1994-2204 GCF_000696425.1 Galeopterus variegatus
AAGTAAACTCGCATCGATCGAAGTAAACTCATCAGAGAAAGCTAATCGATGTATGTAAACTCTTCAGACCAAGCCCTTCGATCTAAGTAAACTCATCACACCAAGCTCATCGATCAAAGTAAGCTCATCAGACCAAGCACATTGATCTAAGTAAACTCAGCTGACCTAGCTCATCGATCAAAGTAAGCTCATCAGACCAAGCACATCTAT
>NW_007789130.1:0-2203 GCF_000696425.1 Galeopterus variegatus
AACACCTACAAGCAAAGAGAGAGGCTGGAACAGATCCTTCCCTGGCAGCCCTCAGAAAGAACAACCCTGCTGATACCTTGTCTTCAGACTTCTGGCCTCCAGAACTGTGAGACAACACGTCCCTACTGTTTGAACCTCCCAGCCTGTGGCACTTTGTTATAGAAGCTCTAGCAAACTAACACACTAGGCTAGACAGGCAAACCACAGGTCTGGGGCAGGAAGGGTCAGCTTAGCTCTCTGCTCAGAAACCTCCCCTCCCCCCAGGTTCTAGAGAACCCTGGCTAATACAGGAAAGATCCTACTCAACTTTGGAAATGATGTTCTAACACCCTGAGCTGCCCAGCCATGGGACAAGCCACCTAGGAGGAAGAGAGAGAGTGGTCCTGCCCCTGCAGGTGTGAAAGCAGGGCCTAGCCGACATCCGTGCACCCAGCAGGGAGATGAGTTCTGTATTTTCCAAAGACTCTTCCATATCTCCAAGTGTAGTTTTTAAGACAGAGACATGGAAGATGGGATGTGGCTATTCTTCTCCATAGATGTTGGCAGGGGCAATGTCACCAGAGGGAGAGGTGCCACATGAAACCCACTTCCCCCATGGGCTTCGCCTTTCTGCCCCATCCATGTAGATTGCACAGCAAGTAAAGTGAGCTCTTATAACTCACAACCCTGTGCTCCCCTTGCACAGGAGGCAGCTGGCTAGGAACCCTGGGAGGCCCGTGACTCACCAGGAGCAGGACCTGAGACAGCAGTGTGTGGTCAGCTCAAAGCTCAAAGAAGCAAAGAAAAGGAGTTGCAGCACCCTGGCCCCACTCCCCAGTTGCGTGATTCAGAGTCCCAGGATGGCGTGAGGGCCTCCTAAGGACAGCAGAGGTTGCGTTCTCTATCTCCAGGAGGAAATAATGGGAGAATGACAAAGATATAAGGGCCACTTAATCTGGAAAAGAAAATTCTGATCTTTGTGTACTTTAAATAAAGATTTAGAAGAAAACAGCACTTTTCGTGTTTGAAATGCTTTTGGAATAATCCTATTATGAGGGGAAAGTGTAGGTAAAAGGTTTTCTCCATGGCTGTGACAGCGACTTTGGAATGAAAGAGAATCTGCCTAATTCCCACTGATGTCTCCTTGTCTTTCTCCCAGTCCTCTACCCTCCCCACACACCCCATCCGTAGCTCCTCCTAAAATGTGCACCTTCTTTCTCTCTGGCTGGCTCTGCCCAGCTATCTCAAAGGAGACCTGAAATGACCACCTGAATGCTGGGATCCTGTACCTCTTGTGAGCGAGAGACGTCAGCCAGGGCTGTGGTGGCCCCAGCGACACGACAGGAATGGCAGCTGCAAGTGAAGCTGGCTGTCCATGAGGTGGGGGCCACTGACAGAGCCCAGGGTGCCCTGTGCGTCCAGCCTCAGCATAGGGAGCTCCTGAACGGGCTCTGCCCATCCTTTGCCCCCAGAAAACCAAGCAGACAGTGTCAAGGAAGGAGAACACACTTGAGCCACCAGTGTCTTTTGTCATGGATTCCAGGGTGGCAGAGTGAGCCAGGAGGAGCCTGACTGTTAGTGGTTGAATTGTGTCCTCGAAATTCACATGTTGAAGTCCTAATCCCTAATACCTCAGAATGTGATCTTACTTGGAGACAGAGCTTTACAGAGGTAATCAAGTAAAAATGAGGTCATTAGAATGGGCCATAATCCAATATGACTGGTGCCATGGACAAAATTGTGTGCCCCCCCAAACTCATATATTGAAGGTCTAACCCCCAATGTGACTGTTTTTGGAGACAGGGCCTGTGAGGAAGTGATAAAGGTTAAATGAGGTCATAAGGCCAGGGCCCTTACAATAGAGCGAGAGACACGAGAACTCTCTCCCGCCGCCCAGCGAGGACACAGCCAGAAGGCACCATCCGCAAGCCAGGAAAAGAGTCATCATCAGAAATTGAACCATGCCAAAACCTTGATCTTGGATTTTCCAGCCTCCAAAACTGTGGGAAAATAAATTTCTGTTGTTTAAGCCACGTAGTCTGTGGTATTTTGTTATGGCAGCCCAAGCAGACTATTACAACTGGTGTCATTATAAAAAGGTGAAATCTGGACACAGAGACACACGGAGGAAAGACAAGGTGAAGGGGTACAGGGAGAAGACGGACACCTACAAGCAAAGAGAGAGGCTGGAACAGATCCTTCCCTGGCAGCCCTCAGAAAGAAC
>NW_007789131.1:0-2203 GCF_000696425.1 Galeopterus variegatus
TGTATATTTATGCACAAGTTTTTCTTCTGGCAACATGACACTTATCACAATAAATTAGTCATGTTGTTATGGGAATTTCATAGTGCCTTTTACACAAGCCAATTGACACTGAAATGTCAGTGGCCATTCATTGAAACTGCAGATAGATCTGCTGACACTCAGGTTCTCTTTAGCATAACCTTTTGCCCCCTGCCTTGTGTGAGTGATACTTTCATTGATCTATGGACTTGTGCTACGTAAACACTACATATAACAAAGGTGAGTTTACCTAGTCTGGGTTTCTCAGTTGCAATGTAGAGGCACACAGGCATGTGACCCTTTAGTGTGAGAGGATGTGATTAAATAAAAGGTAAAGCCCAAATATGCCTAAATAAAAGGTAAAGCTTTCCCTCACATTTACTCTAAAAAAATATATTATGAGCGGATTTCCCGATGATACATTTTTAGCACAAAGTACATCTCGGGGAGACCTATGAGCCAGAAACAGTCTCCATTGGTGCTAATTTTAGATTTTATAAGAAATCTACTCATTCAGGAGAGTGCGGCACTGGTAGTGCCAAGGCCGCGGGTTCGGATCCTATATAGGATGGCCAGTGCACTCACTGGCTGAGCGTGGTGCTGACCACACTGTGCCGAGGGTTGTGTCAAAATAAATCTTAATATCAGCATTTTGACCCTATAAGCCAAACAGTGCATGCATCATTATAACATGTGTGGCAATTATTCAGTCACTGGATGGAGAAGGGAGGGAAGGTGGAAAGAAATAAATGGATGGAACTAAAATGAAACACTCTCCTCATTGTGGCTCAAAAGTGAGTTAGACAAATGCTATGGGCATCCATGCATTTCAGGGGAAAATTAAAATAATAGCTGAACTCCACCAATCTCTATGAGTTACAGGTTACCTCTATGTCTGTTGTGTATATTTATGCACAAGTTTTTCTTCTGGCAACATGACACTTATCACAATAAATTAGTCACGTTGTTATGGGAATTTCATAGTGCCTTTTACACAAGCCAATTGACACTGAAATGTCAGTGGCCATTCATTGAAACTGCAGATAGATCTGCTGACACTCAGGTTCTCTTTAGCATAACCTTTTGCCCCCTGCCTTGTGTGAGTGATACTTTCATTGATCTATGGACTTGTGCTACGTAAACACTACATATAACAAAGGTGAGTTTACCTAGTCTGGGTTTCTCAGTTGCAATGTAGAGGCACACAGGCATGTGACCCTTTAGTGTGAGAGGATGTGATTAAATAAAAGGTAAAGCCCAAATATGCCTAAATAAAAGGTAAAGCTTTCCCTCACATTTACTCTGAAAAAAATGTATTATGAGCGGATTTCCCGATGATACTTTTTTAGCACAAAGTACATCTCGGGGAGACCAATGAGCCAGAAACAGTCTCCATTGGTGCTAATTTTAGATTTTATAAGAAATCTACTCATTCAGGAGAGTGCGGCACTGGTAGTGCCAAGGCCGCGGGTTCGGATCCTATATAGGATGGCCGGTGCACTCACTGGCTGAGCGTGGTGCTGACCACACTGTACCAAGGGTTGCGATCCACTTACCGGTCAAAAAAAAAAAAAAGAAAGAAATCTATTCACTCAATTAGCAAAAAGTGGAAAGGGCATTTAATAAAGATTTTGTCATTATTTTTACAAATTTGAAACATTTGAAGTTTAGTTGTAAACCTATAGTTTAAGTTCCCATGAGAACACAGTGCAGTAAGTAGCTACCAACAGAACATTATGAAATGAAAACAAACAAAAAAAGCTTTGTTTATGTTCTACTTAAGAATTGCTGTGTAACTAATGATCCCAATACTTAGCAACTTAAAGCAACCATGATTTTACTCTTGATTTTGTAGGTCAGTGATTCAGGAAGGGCTCAGTGGGGCAGTTTCTGTGCGAGGTCTCATGCAATTAGAATCAGCAATCAGCTGGGGCTGCAGTCACTTGAAACCTTACCTGGGATGGAGGTCTAAGATGGCACATTCACTTGGCTGGCAGTTATGCCAGCCAGCTGCTGACTTGTAGCTTAGCTGGGGCTGTTGATGGTGTACTTACCCATAGCCTTTTCTTATACGGCAGCTGGCTTCACTCCAAGCAATTGTCCCAAGACAGCCATGTGAATGCAGTATGACACTTTATTGCCTAGGGTTTTGAAGATGTATAGAATCACTTCTGCCATGCTTTAA
>NW_007789132.1:0-2203 GCF_000696425.1 Galeopterus variegatus
AAGGCCTCTTTGCCTTGCCATAATAATACTCACTGGCTCCTTCTCACTCACTCTGCTCCAGCCACCACTGGCATCCTTGCTATTCCTCAGATTCTCCAAGCACACGCTCACTTTGAGTGCTGTGCCAGTGGCTCTCAACTGGGGCAATTTTCTCTTCCTAACTCAGGGGCACCACTGGCATCCTTGCTATTCCTCAGATTCTCCAAGCACACCCTCACTTTGAGTGCTGTGCCAGTGGCTCTCAACTGGGGCAATTTTCTCTTCCTAACTCAGGGGACATTTGGCAGTATCTGGAGACATTTTGGGTCATCACAACTTGGGGAACATGTTACTACTGGCATCTAGGGGGTAGAGTCCAAGGATGCTGTTAAACATCCTAGCAGGCATAGGACAGTCCCCTCCCCCAACAATAGAGAATGCTCTGGCCCCAAATGTGTAGCACTGAGGGTGAGAAACCCTGCCAGGATATTGCAACTTCCCCTGCCCTGCTCACATCTCCACCAACTCCTGATCGGTCTCCACCTGCTCTACTGCTGTCTTATAGCATTTATCCCTTCCTATCATATTGTATAATTTACCTACTTTTGTTTATTGTCTGTCTCTTCTCACTGGAATGGAAGCTCCATGAGTGTACAAATCGTCAATTGCTGCTGTATCTCCAGCTCCCAGCTCAGTACCTGGAACATAGCAGGTATTCAATAAATACTTATTGAATGAATGAATGAGTGAACGCGTGAATGGAAGGAAATATTTTTGAGGTTGAGGTTTGTGTGGGTGCCATCTCTCCTACCATCATGAAAATACCATTAATGCTCGTGGGAACATCTGTCCCAAGAAACAGGAAACAAGAAAGAGAGCAGCACTGGGACCTCCAAGATTTCTTAAAAGCACTGAGTTTTTTAATGGATGACTTGATTCTATGTCCAGCTTTTTGCCATTCTTCAAGACAAAGCCATTAGCACTTCCAGTGATCAAATCCCTTATTCTCTGATGCCAGCACAGAAGTTCATGGGCCCTCGCATCATGCTGCTCACCCTTGGACAGCAGTCCCTTGAAGCTTTTATTTTGTTCCCATGTCACATGGCAACCTCATGTAAAGGGACGCTCTACAGCAAGTCTGCCAATTATAGAGCCTTAATCCTGAACTTCTTATCCGAACCGTCTTGCCCATGCAATGCCCCATCCTGTACTCAGCATGTTCTCAGTTATTCTGAGGGTCCACCAGTTCTTGAGCTGGGAGGGAAATATATCCACTGGGGCACTAATTATCCTTGGACAAGAGCATTATGAACCCCACCCCCCATCAGGTCAAAATGTGAGCACAGGAGAGATGTTTCATCCAATTTCTCTTAATACTCACCAACACGAAGATGACAAAAATGAGTTACCACTGAAAGTTACTGTTTTTTCTTCACTTTTAAAAAATCCTCCCACTTCCTGTTTTCTCTTGGGATATTGAAAAGTGTCTTCTCACCCATTTCTCATTATCAGAATTTAATGAGAATTCTAATTAGGGCTCCTGCACACTTTGGTGGTAGTTTTCAAAATGTAGCTCTGGCTTCTTAGTTGTCAGGCTGCCAGGTTGTTACAGCCTTGCCAAAGATGCCCTCTATAATAATAATACTAATAGCTATCATTTATTGAAAGTCTGCTATGTGCCAGGAAATGTGCATACATTAGCACTAGTCATCACAAAATCACAGGAGGTGGGAACTATTAACCCTGATTTCAAACGAGGAAAGCGAGGCTTGGGGTGGTGAAGTGATTTGCCCAAAGCCAAGCAGCTAGAAACGGGCAGAACTGAGACTCAAACTCAAGTCTGTTCTCTGGACAAGATATTTTCATGTCCAGCTTTCAGAGATCTTGGGGAAAAGGAAGATTAGACAACAAGATAACTTATCCATTCCAATCAAAATGTTTGTTATGAGTTATTATGTGTCTAGCTTTGGGTGCTGGGTCTCTCTTGGAACAGTGCTATGGTTTAGGGAATCCCAGGACACTCTGAAACACCCAGTTGGAAGGGCAGTAATAGCAGACTCAAGAATAGACTGATTGCTTATTCATTATTCTTGTTATTTCTGGACTCTTCCATCCATCATACAGAGAGCTGTCGGCAATTACCACGACGTTCTTTCCAGAAAGAGGCCTCTTGGCCCAGCTAATCACCTCACCCAGAATCAAACACAGTCTCAGAGGCAAATAC
>NW_007789133.1:0-2203 GCF_000696425.1 Galeopterus variegatus
TGTTTCCTGCAAATAGGTAAGGAAAATGAAGAAGGAAATTGAAAAATAAAATGAATGATCTTTATGACTGGGGTGATTTTATCCTTACCAGATGTCTAGGACAAAGACAAAGGCAATAACTTTAATCCCCTTAAACTCTGATTTCACCACTTGGAGAACAGGAATTACAGCTCTAACCTGACTTTACGGACGTAGGCACAAGTTTAAGTGCATCATCTGAATTATTGTTTTTGTGCTTTATTTTGATTTTTTGCTTGTTAGTATTCCACCCTAATCAACTGTGGCTCATTGTCTTATTTGCTTCTCTTAGGCAATAGATACCATTCCCACCATTACTAGCATAATCTGACTTGTCCTATGTGTGATTTTATTGTCTAAGCTTTCTCGTTTTATTAGCATTAAGAAGCTTCTGCAGTATTTGATTTCACTCATTGGTCCTAAATCCCCAGATTGGGTTATTTAATTGTTGTCAGTGTCCCTTTCCCTGTTAGTCCCCCAAAATAGATTCTTTAGCCTCCTATCAAGTCATGTTTTACAATACCCTTACACCATCTCCTATCCAAGGCAGCCTGGATACTACAATCACATTTTAATAAAATCCATATGCTGAAGGCATTACAAATAGTTCTGAGAATATGTTAGAAATAAATTATCTGAAAGACCTAAACAAAGAAAGCAAAGACAAAAAGGATGACAGAGAAAAAGAAAAAAGAATCCTACTGCATGCCTAGTTCCTAACAAAGGAAAAATTCAGAGGAAGTTTAAACAGCATTGGTCTCTCTCTTTATCCAGGCCCTTTTCCTGGGCTGAATATTTTGCTTTTTCTGTCTCTCTGCAGTATTCTGACTCATGCTCTCTTTTAGCCATTCTTTTCTCCTGGAAATGTTCTTTTGGTTGGCATTTCAGGATTTCAAAACGTTAAGTGATCTGAAGTTTACTCTAAGGATGCATTTATTTCTCCAGACTCTTTTGTGAAATGAGATCACCACAGCCATGTAACTGGATTTGCTTTATCACTCAATCAATACTTCTTTCACAGAGAGGTGGCAAGAGGAATCTCAGGGAAAGCTTTGACCGCAAGGGAAAATGAGTTTGAATAGAAATGGGGGCACAAGGGCATAGAAGAGAATTCTTTCCAGAGCAATAAAAAGAAATAAAGATTTATAGTATGAGAAACATTACACCTACAAAAATTACCTGTTCCCTATTTCTAATGGTTCTTTTCTTTCTTTTTCACTCTGTGTACCTTTCTTTATGTCCCTTACATCTATCCTCATCTCT
Source organism: Galeopterus variegatus (assembly GCF_000696425.1). NCBI lineage: Eukaryota > Metazoa > Chordata > Mammalia > Dermoptera > Cynocephalidae > Galeopterus > Galeopterus variegatus. Next base: position 1,282 of record NW_007789133.1, read on the forward strand.
TTCCACCCTATTTTTTCTTCATTTTCTTTACTGTTGTATTAAAAGGACCATTGACTCCAATTTTCCTGCTGTGTTAGTTTCCTTTCCTTTCTAAGTCAACTCCTAAAAGTTAACAAAAGCTACAAATTAAATAAAAAGTTCTTAGTATAAATATATTTACATGAGAATTTTAAACACATACATGATTTCATACAACTTTTATAACAATCCTGATTTTTGTGAAGGCATTATTATTATTATTGTTATTATTAATGGTATTATTAGTTCTATTTTATAAATTAGAAAACACAGACACTGAGAAAACAAGTAAACTACCAAAGTCAAAGAACTCAAGTGAAAAAGAGGTAAGATATAAATTAAACCCCTTATTTGCAGTTTTTAAGAATCACTGATTTTTCCAAAATTTATGGCATTCTCATGTATTCTTGTAAAAATATGAGCAAATAAAACAAATAAAAGTAACCACCAATAGTTATGACAGAAAAGATGTTTTTGTTTCTCATTAGATCCATTTTATTATCTTCCAAATAATTTTAAATATCTTAAAGTATAGAAGTATTTCCTCCAAAAACATATACTCATATTCTTATTATTTTGGTTTTTTAATATGTTCAAAATGTAGACAGTAGACTACTACACAACACTTTAAACAGTAGATGTGTAAAGATGTATAATTTTAGGCAAAATTATTTGAAAATAACCAAGCAAACAAGAACCACAACAAAAGTAAAACATTAACAAAATTGAAAGATCCATTTTCTATGTAATTTATCATTATGAATGAGTTAGGAATTTTGGTTGCTTTGTGTTTGAATATATTTTATTTGTTTTGAAAGGTGAAATTATATGGTTATACTCATCTACAGTTTTTGATTCATGAAATTCATTTATAATTCAGATAATAATTTTGTGATAGCAAAAG
>NW_007789134.1:0-2202 GCF_000696425.1 Galeopterus variegatus
AAAAAAAAAAAAGAAAAAAACTAAACCAAAGTAATCTGTTGCAAAGATTGTTTATTTTTGGAAAGATTTTTCAAAATGAGCAAGTTGTGTGAATTATGTGATTCCTAGATGTAAAACTACAACTGCAAGTATTCCTTAAATTAATAAAATAGATGAGCTTTTTTAAAATGACAACTTTAAAGCTTATAGTCATAAACTAGTAAATTAAAAGATATTTGGTGGTTTCTGATTAAGGGAATAGTCCTGGTACTATTCCAGATTTGAAGAAATAATTTTGAGTGTCTTCCTTTTGACAATGGCAAGGGAGGAAGAGAAGTGGGGGGGAGAACACACCCCCATCGCCCCCCTCACCCCTGCCCTCATCCCCCTCCTGGCACCCTGGATCACCTCTCAGGAAGGACTCTCATCCCAGCTGTGCAGAGAATGTAGAGCGGGGTCTCCTTGTGTTTTGTCCGTGGCACATGCTGTGCCGCAAAGTTCAAGAGTGGAGAAATGTAATCGCTGACTTTCTCTGGAGAGGTAGCAAATTCTGAAATGCCTAGGGAGACAGGACACTTCAGTTAACAAGAAGATATTTAGTAACATGTTATGTTTCTTCGGTGTGGCTAATTTGAGAGAAATTCAAGTTACACACTACACTCTCCTGGTTTTCCCTATCTCTCTAGCAACTACTGCCACAGTCTGTCTTCCTGAGATGTTGATGGCACCATGTCCTCTTCTTCTCAATCATCAAAGACACAGACTGGATTGAGTATCTACCATGTGCCATGTACAAGAGCTCAGCCCTGCCCTCGAGAACCATGTACCCCCCATCCTCAGGGAGGCTCACTGACCCCCAAGGCTGCCATGGCCACCATATGATGTAGTTCTCCAAGGCTCGTCACCAGCCACCCAGATTGGTATATGGCAACCATTCACTGGACCTCGCCAATGCTCGTCCTCACAGCCACCCTGAATGCAATGTACCCAAATCTGAACTCAACTTCCACTGCAAACGGCTCTCACTGCTTGCTGTCTACCTCGCTGACCACCAGCACTGTCCGGTGGCCCAAGCCAGTGTCCAAGACAAAACCCCTCTTCCTCACCCCTTTATGCATCCTGGGTTTGAGAGATCACCTCTACTTGGTTCCTCTCATGTGACTTTGCTTCTCCTCATCTCTTGGGATGCCACCAACCCTGGCCAGCCTGCTGTAACAAGTTTATCCTCCAGTCTGGACCTTCCCTCCCCAAAGGATACCTCTTCCCCACTTCAAATCCTTTTGTGGTTCTTCAACACCCTCCAGATTAAGCTCAACTCTAGACTGGCATTGCCTGTGCCACATATTCACCATCTTTCTCTTTTCCCATGTCTCTTCCATTTGCCCTCAGCTACACTGAGCTAACACTTCTGTGAAGCACCACTCAGGCCTTTGCACCTCCCCAAGGAAGAGGTGCACCTCCCCACTCCCCACCCCTCTGTAGCCAGCTAACTCCTGCACATCCATTCAGGTCCTTTCTCCATGGAAGTCTTCCCCAACAGAACCCTGGAGCTGAAAACAGGCTCTCATGATATTCTATGCTTACCTCTACTGCTAGCTGTACTCTCATTACACTGTATCAAAATTACCTATTTATTTGCCTGTCTTATTATAACTGGAAGTTGCTCAAGGCACAAACTGTGTCTTGCTCAAATTTATATTCCCAGCACCTTACACAGTGGCTGGCAAAGAGCATGTGCTCAGCAAATATTTATTAAATGTGCACAGAAGTGAATGAATATTTCCCACTGTCCTTTAGCCGACAATATTAAAAATAATGGGGACTTGAGAAGTCAAAAAATTACTCATTTCACAGATTCGAAAATTGTAGGCCGAGAAAGATGAAGCAATTTGTCAAAGGAATCAGTAGAAAACAGACTAAAATACGGGTCTTTTGAATCCACATACAATGCAATTTCAATGGACACCAAGTCCCCTGGCCGGCCATCAAAAACAAAAACAAAAACAAAAAAAACAATGGACACCAAGCCCCAAACTAGCCAGAATCTTTAAGGAAATTTCTAGAGCCTTGAAATGTGCTATAAATGGGGTTCCATGTGTCAGCACAGAGAAGTGCTATAAAAAGGTATTTTGATTTCCATTTCAAACTCTCCACATAGAGTAAGGGAAAGAACCATGTTAAGCCTGATTTTAATGAGATTCTGGTATGTACCCTGGAATGATG
>NW_007789135.1:0-2202 GCF_000696425.1 Galeopterus variegatus
GAGCCCCTGTATCTGCCACTCTGTGCCCTTCCCCAATGACACTTGTCACTTGAGCCCAAGTGAACAACTATCAGTTTACGTCCTTCCCCTACCCCCATATTTTTCTCCTTTTCCTCCATATTTTCCCCCATTAAATGAGTGTCTGCTCTGCCCTCACTGCCATCACATTGGATGGGGCTGTCTAGAACACAGAGGGAGCTTCCCATCTTCCTGGCTTCTGCTGCCTAATGCCTAAGCCCCTAGAATTCAGACTTGTGGGCAAAGACAGAATGTCTTGGATACACAAAGAAGGAAGAAGGGGATTCTCCTTTCTTCAACACTCTTGGAGTACAGAAAAATTCTCCCAGGCTGTGCAGAGAAGAAAGGGGGGACAGAACCATTGGGCATTGTTTCTTGTACCCTTGAATTTGTGGACTACGTTTATAAAGGCTCACAAATTTAGGGTGTGTTTCCAAGTCACAACCCCCTTCTCTGAACCCCTCCTGTCCCTCCCACCAGGGGTTGATATATTTGTCAGGATATCACTTTGGTTGCTGCATCACAAAGACCCAAAGGAATAGGACTTAAAAAATTAAAAGTTTACTTCTCTTACATAAAAATCTGGGTAAACGTCCCACAATCCAATAGTGCTGGAATGGTGGCCTCACAATTATCGGAGACCCAGACTCTTTCTGTCTCGTTGCTCTGCAATTGCTAATATTCAACTTCAATTTCACCTGCATGTTAGCTGGTGGGAAGAAAAAAGAGGCTTCCTTCCTGGAGCCTGACTTAGAATCTGTGCCCACCGCTTCCACTCACTGGCCAGAACGTGGTCATGTGACCACAAGGTAGCTGCAAGGGAGTCTGAGAAATGTAGTTTTATTATGAGGGGAGGCCATGGGCCCACTCAAAATTCTACCATTGGTTAAGAAGGGTAGAACAGACCTGGTGAAGCAATTAGCAGTCTCTGCTAGTTGGCCAGGGCAGCACGTTTTTCCTCTGTGGTCTAGCCCTGTGACCTTAGTTCTGTATCTTTGTTTAGAAATGTTTGAGTGGGTTTCTGCTATATCTAGGCCTAAAAGCTATGAATATGGTGGCTTCCCTTCTATTGGCACTGCCAGGGAACAGGTAAGGGATGAACAGGGGCAAAAAGCCATGCCCAAGTAGAGTGTAAGGTGGTAGGTTTTCTGACTCTCTAGGCTGCATGTGGGGCTTCTACTGTTCTAGCTCATGCTTGAATTAAGGAGAAATGCTGCAGTAGGAAGTTCAAGTCTTGAAAGTCCTGCCATTCAATATGTCCATTGTCTTCACTCACATGCCTGCCATCCACACTCACAGCCTGCATGTCAGTCCTGGCAAAGCCTAAGTGTTCACTGCTGGCTTTTACCTCATTCTCCCAGTGTAGCCAAAGTTCATTCATGCATTCAACAAGGACTGATCAGTTTCTGCAATATGCCAGGCTCAGCCCTAGGCAGACGGAATCCCTGCCCTCATGGAACTTATGCCTACTGGGGAGACTGGCAGTTAGCTAATCACACAAAGAAATACACCATCACAGACTTAATAAAGGCTATGGAGAAGAAGTGCAGGTACAATAAAGATGTGAGTAGGAAAGAATGAAGTCAGCAGAATGGGGTAGGGTAAGTAGAACACTCTAGGCAAAGGACGCAGCCTATGCCAGTGCCCTAAGGCAGAACTGTGTGGCTGAAGTGCATGAAGCCCTGAGGCTGGAATCCCCAGCAGCAAGTGAAGAATGCTGTTCCTGATCCCATTCCCCCGCTGCTTACAACTCTCCTATGGCTTGTTCACACCAGCTTTAGTATAAGATCCCAGTCTGCCCTTGGGTAGGTCCCTGCCATCCTCTCTGACCTCATCCCTCACTATTTCTGAGCTAGATCTCCCATCACCTCCCAGAACCACCTCCGATCCTTTGCCAGAGTGAGTCTTGTTGGTCCTTCAGGACTCAGCTTAGACATCATTGCCTCTGAAAGCTGGCTGGATATTCTCCTGTTTGCCCCTTCAGATCTGTGGGCTCCCTGTAGGTTTTACCAAGAGGGAGGGGAGTGAGGTCAGGGGCCGGCTACACAGTTAGCTGTGTGACCTCGGGCAAGTTACTCAACCTTTCTCTGCCTCAGTTTCTCATGAGGTAGAATGGGGATAAAAACTGCACCCACTGCATAGGGTTGTTGTGAAGATTAAATGAATTAATGTAAAGTGCCTAGA
>NW_007789136.1:0-2202 GCF_000696425.1 Galeopterus variegatus
TACAAGATGACTCCCAGACCTACTGTGGTTTGCTAAACAGACAGAAAATCAAAAATCCCTTACATCTGGAAATTAAGAAGAAAACACGAAACAAACTGCTTTTTAAATAGCACTTTGGTCAAAGAATAAACAAATTGCAGAATATCTACAAAACAACAATAAACACATAACAAAACCTATGTGACCTGCATTCCTTTTCTGTGGGAAGGAAGAGGGCTGCGTCCACTCCATTCTCTGCCTGCCCACTGCACCCTCGCTCTTATGTGCGTCTCTCGACACTACAAAGTGCTTCCTGCCTGTAGTGCTTGTTGTCCCACTTTATTTTTGTTTATATCTTCCCAGTATACCTTTCCCATTTTTAAATTTTCAACTTTTGTGAGTCACTGTTTTTTAGTTGTGCTTCTTATTTACAACTTGGCATCAGGTTTTGCTTTTTGATCCAATCTGAAAATCTTTTGATAGCCTGTTTACATTTATTGATACATGTTTCATCTTAATTTATGACATGTTTCTGTTTTTGTAGCTTTTTAAAAAAGTTCTAGTTCTCTATTTCTCTCACTCATTCTCTCTCTCTCGCTTGCTCTGTAGTTCTTTTGAAATTCAGGAAAGTTTGAATTATTTTGTCCTAGAGGTTACTTTTGTAATTGTAGAGCTAGGGCTAGGGTCTGGAGCTCACAGACCCCTAGAGCCTGTTGTCCAGACTGGATCACAAACCCTTCACACGCAGGTCTATGAGCTAGGTAACTGGCAAAAAGGTCCTGGGAGCCTTGGTTGAAGAAAGAGTAGTCTTTATTCAGCAGACACACGTCTAAGAGTTAAGCAGAACAAAGAGAAACTCAGAAATTCAACTGCTACTGGAAAAGCCCACTTGACAAAATGAGCAGCTGTCAGCAAAGTAAACATACTCTATTTTTAGACACAAGCTCTGCCAGCCAGCACTGCATCACAAACTGAAGAACATACAATAGCAACAAACTAAAAAGATACATGGGTGCACATGCGCACTAACTACACCCACACACAACCTGTTTACAAAGAATGTGCTATAAGACCCCCAACAGGGCCTTAGGTGAAGAAGCCTGACTAAACTATTCTATTTCCCCACAGTAATGTTAACTCTACATAATACTCTTACCCTCCTAAATACTTAGATGATACATCCTAGCATGTTAGTTTCCTATTTCCAGTTATGATAAAACTGCCATTCGTCTTGTTCCTCCTTCCTTCCGCTCCTTCCCTCTATAACTTGATTATAGTGAATACATTATTTCAGCACCTTGCATGTGAGACAGTCAACAGATGTCCATCCACCACACACCTTTTCTCCCTATTCCTCCCTCCCCAGTTTGGTTAATTGTGCCATTTCTTCTCAGGGCACATAACATTCACATTCTGCCCTATCACCCTATTCTCACATGCATCCTCATTTCAGTCTTCAGCTAATGCACTGGGTAATCACTGATGTCCAGTTCTATTGCCACCATTTCTCCAGCCATCTTTCTTGGCTGGCTGAAGTTAGTTCCCTCAAAAATGCTCATGGGAACAGTATTACCTGAGAGCTGACATGGTCAGTACTGTTTATCTGCAGCCCTGATATAAAAAACAGTTTGGACCTAAAATTCATGGGTCATCCTTTCTTCTTGAAGGATCCTGTCAGGATTACTCCACCACCTAAAGAATGTGGAAAAATCTTAGGCCACTAACATTTTGTTTATCTGTTGAGAGGATTCTCACTTCATCTTCAGAATTGAGTCATTCCTCTAGATGGCACACTCGTGACTATCTGGCTCAACCTTCCCTGGCACACAATCTGCCCTTTCACAATGTAGGTTTAAGTCTATTTCTACCTCAGGAAAGTTTTTTTGAACATTATCTTTAAATGTTTGTTCAGTCCCACTGTTTTGTTTTCATCTTTGCGGATTTCAAAGATAAATATGCTGGATTTAAATCTCTTACTGTCCTCTACGGCTTTAATTTTCTTTCTAATCCTTTTAAACTCACCATTACTGTCTCATTTTCACTAATTTTCTTATTCCTATCACCCTTACTATGTCTCCCAAAGTGTCTATTTTCTCCAGTATTTTTCATTTCTGTCTTAATTTCTATGATGACTTTTTGGGCTGCTCTATCCTTAGTTCTGCCAACTCATGTTTTGTCTCCTGTTGCCTCACCTGGTTATATTAACATCTCTTTTCTGATTTG
>NW_007789137.1:0-2202 GCF_000696425.1 Galeopterus variegatus
GTTGCCCCCGTACCGGACCGGGGACCGGCAACGGGATCACAACCCTCGGCGTTGCTCCCGCGCCTCGCTCGGCTAGTGAGCGGGAACCGGTCCGTATGTGGGATCCGAACCCTCGGCGGGAGCGCCTCCGCGCTTCCCAAGCGGCGCACTAGCGCAGTGCGCCACCGGGCCGGCCTGGAAAGGTAGAATTTTTTAACATTCCATTATTACTGAAATTATAGCTTTAGAATAATTATATTTGGCTTTGTTCCAGAAGGGACTTAAAACAGCAATTAGTATTATTATTTTTATGACTCCAACATAGGTTAGGTAATTTTAGGTGTCTTTGACTATGACAAAATTGTCATTTTCCTCCTAGTGTTCCTTTAAATTGAATTTGAAATTTTTCCTCCCTACTGCAGTCATTGGTTTGGATTCCTTCTTTGTATAAACACAGATTAGCATTGATGTACAAAACCTCACATCTGCTGATCTTATTGCTGAGAGACCTGTCCCAGGAGAGTGGGCTGTTTGTGCAGTTGGCTGCTGTAACAGAAGTTCTTTTTCCTAACTCTATAGTTATTTCTGAAAGGACTCTGAATTTGCAGTGCCTTCCAGTTTGTGTTCTTTTAGAAATGAGTATAGAGGAGGCTTAAGTTGACACAGTTTGTAGGTACAACTTTGAAAGAGCCTCTGTCAAAAACCCAAGTCCCAACTATTTTTGAAACTTTTCTGAAAATATGAGCGTTTTCAAAACAGAAACAAAGCCAGTGCCCCAGAAACTGAGTAGAAATAGGAAGTTAACTGGGTTTGTTGTTGTTATTCCAAAATTAGTGGGATTTTAGTGTAATTTTTTTTAATAGTTCTTTTATAAGTAACAAATAAGGACTGTTGTGAGAATAGGATTGTTATTCTAACAGTGTTCTTCTGAGTTTATATAGACTCATTTCCTTAAACCCAAGAAATTATTAAAGTAGATAATGCCAAAAATGCATGCTTTTATTTTTTTGTTTTGTTTTCTTTGAAGACTAGGTTAATTTGTGTTTTTTCCTATCCCAGGCTCGAGCTGGAATCATTAGCACTGTAGAGGTTCTAAAAGTCATGGAGGCTTTTGTGAATGAGCCCAATTATACTGTATGGAGCGACCTGAGCTGTAACCTGGGGATTCTCTCAACTCTCTTGTCCCACACAGACTTCTATGAGGAAATCCAGGAGTTTGTGAAAGATGTCTTTTCACCTATAGGGGAGAGACTAGGCTGGGATCCCAAACCTGGAGAAGGTAATGGATGTACAGAATGGAGAAAGAATCAGAGATTGGTACTTTTTTATTCACCTGTGGTTAATTAATATTATATAATTTAGCATCATCTTTGTATCTACTGGTTGTTACTATATATTCAGCTGGCCAGAAATTAAGACTTAAATCTTATAAGCCTACTGATAAAGTTACATCGATCACAAACATAGAAACAGTAGTGGTTATATGTATTCATTGCTACATATGATGTGTGCACAATGGTGGAAATAAAAATCTTTTATACAGTTCCAAAGGCCCATTTATAGTCACAGTGATGTAAATAAAAATCTTCTACAGAGTTCCAAACGCCCTTTTACAGTCAAGAAAAGCTAAAGGGAATTTTGGTTTATTTTATTTATTATTACCATAAATACCAGACACCTTACGTACAAGTTACAAAGGTGCTGAGACACACGGGGTCAGCTTTTTGAATTAAGGAAGTTATTTGTCTTCTACGTAGGTTTTCTCCTTCATGATTATTTTTGTAATCATATATTGACTCTTTTTGCTGTCATTGCTTACTCATTGTCAATGTTGGGAATGTGTCAATGTTGGGAATGGTGATTTGAAGGCTTTAAATATAATTATTTTCTACCATCTGCTAATAACTAACGATGGTATTTCCTCTTGACCAGTCTTTCTTTTTTTTTTACTCTCCACTATACAAATGAAGAAGACCTTCTGACCAGTCTTGATCTGGGAGTCTTTTGAAATAAGAATAATAACAGCAATATGTAGAACTCTATGTGTTTTCTTCATTGATTCAACAAGTATTTATACAGCTAGTAAATGCTGACTACTGTTATAGGAGCTGGTGATACAGCAGCAAACAAAACATTGCCCTATGCGGCTTACATGTCTAGCGGGAGACACAGCAAGCAATTAAATATATAATGTTCTAGGTGGCAGCAAGTATCATTAGGAAA
>NW_007789138.1:0-627 GCF_000696425.1 Galeopterus variegatus
TAAGAATTGAGTGAACCATGGATGTGAAAAATATCTATAATGAGAACTACAAACCACTGCTGAGAGAAATTAAAAGGGACACAAAAAGATGGAAAGATATCCCATGCTCTTGGATTGGAAGAATCAACGTTGTGAAAATGTCCATACTATCCAAAGTGATCTACAGATTCAATGCGAAGCCCATCAAAATTCAAATGACACTTTTCTCAGAAATGGAAAAAACAATTCAGACATTTATATGGAATAACAAAAGACCATGCATAGCCAAAGCAATTCTGAGCAAAAAAAATAAAGCTGGAGGCATAACACTACCTGACTTTAAACTATACTACAAAGCTATAATAACCAAAATAGCATGGTACTGGTATAAACACAGACATATTGATCAATGGAATAAAATAGAGAATCCAGAAATCAACCCACACACCTACAGCCATCTGATCTTTGACAAAGTCACCAAGCCTATACACTGGGGAAGAGACTGCCTCTTCTGCAAATGGTGCTGGGATAACTGGATATTCATATTCAGGAGAATGAAATTAGACCCATACCTCTCACCATATACTAAAATCAACTCGAAATGGATTAAGAATTAAATATACACCCTGAAACAATAAAACTTCTTAA
>NW_007789138.1:1474-2201 GCF_000696425.1 Galeopterus variegatus
CAGCCTTATGGAAAATGGTATGGAGGTTCCTCAAACAATTACAGATAAATCTACCATACACTGTTGGGTTTCTACCCAGAGGAATGGAAATCATCAAGTCAAAGGTAAACCTGTTCTTCAATGTTCATTGCATCACTCTTTACACTAGCTAACAGTTGGAACCAGCCCAAATGTCCATCATCAGATGAGTGGATACGGAAAATGTGGTATATCTACACAATGGAATACTACTCTGCTATAAAAAAGAATGAAATAGTGTTATTTGCAAGGACATGGATGGACCTAGAGAGAATTATATGAAGTGAAACAAGTCAGGCACAGAAAGAGAGATATCACATGTTCTCACTTATTTGTTGGAGCTAAAAATAAATAAATATACAAATAAACTGAGGGGGAGGGAAGAAGACACAACAATCACAATTCCTTGAAGTTGATATGACAAGCAAACAGATATGAGGTTGTTGGGAGGCAGCGGGGAGAAGAAGGAGGGTGGGAGGTTCTGGTAATGGGCCACAATAATCAACACTGTATATTGACAAAATAAAATAAAATAAAATAAGAAAAATTTCTGATATACTTTTTATTGAGGTAAAATTTACATAGCATAAAATTAAACTTTTTAAACTGAACTTTAAAATTTTTTTTTTCCTTTTTGTCTTTTTTACTGACCGGTAACGGGATCGCAACCCTCGGTGTCACGCCCTTACCGGGGTCCGGCAACGGGATC
>NW_007789139.1:0-2201 GCF_000696425.1 Galeopterus variegatus
CAAAAAAAAAAAAAAAAAAAACCCTTGTACTTATAGCCAATTGATCTTTGATAAAGGCACCAAAACATACACTGGGGAAAGGACAGCCTCTTCCATACATGGTGCTGGGAAAACTGGATATCCATGTGTAGAAGAATGAAACTAGATCCCTATCTCCCACCATATACAAAAATCAACTCAAAATGGAATAAAGACTTAAATACAAAATCTGAAACTATAAAACTTCTAAAAGAAAACATTGGAAATTCTCCAGGACATAGGACTAGGCAAAGATTTTATGAATAAGACCTCAAAAGCACAGACAACACAAGTAAAAATAAACAGATGGGATTTTATCAAACTAAAAATCTTCTGCATAGCAAAGGAAACAATCAACAGAGCAAACAGACAACCCACAGAGTGGAAGAAAATATGTGCAGACTATGCATCCTGCAAGGGGCTAATTGCCATAGAGTGTATAAGAAATAGGATATATATATATATATATATATATATATATGGAATAGAATATATATATATATATGGAATAGAATATACATATATATATATATGTATATGGAATTAGAATATATAAGGAACTCAAATAACTCAATAGTAAAAAAACCAAATAACCCAATTTAAAAATGGGCAGGGGATTTCAATAGACATTTCTCAAAAGAACATAAACAAATGGCCAATAGATGCATGAAAAATACTCAACATCACTGATCATCAGGGAAATACAAATCAAAACCACATTGAAATATCATCTCACCCCAGTTAGAATGACTTTTATCAAAAGGAAAGTAACAAATGACAGTGAGGATGTGGAGAAGGGGACACTCTTATACAATGTTGGTGGGATTTATATTAGTATAGCCATTGTGGAAAACAGTGTGGAGGTTTCTCAAAACAACCACAGATAGGACTACCTTTTGACCTAATAACCCCATGACTTGGCAACTAAAGGAATGGAAAGTGTCATGTGGAAATGATACCTGCACCCCCATGTTTATCACAGCTCTGTTCAAAAAATCGAAGATATGGAACCAACGTAAATGTCCAACAACAGTTAATTTGATAAAGAAAATGTGGTACATATATACAATGGAATACTACTAAGCCATGAAAAAGAATGAAATTCTACCATTCACAGCAACATGGATGAGTTGGAGAAAATTACATTCAGTGAAATAAGCCAGGCACAGAAAGAGAAATATCATATGGTCTCACTCATATGTGGAAGCTAAAAACAAAGAACAAAACAAAACAAACAAATAATAACAAGCTGAACTGTTAAGAGAGAACTACGGTTGCTAGAGGCAAGAAACGGAAGGGAAGAGGAATAGTGAAAGACAGATTAATAGGCACAAAACTATTAAAGATAGGAAAAATAAGCCCCATAGGTGCACAGTCAGTCCAGAAATCTGTAATAAATGATAATTTACTGTATATAATCAAATGACTAGATGAGAGAAGATCAAATGTACACATAACAAAGAAATGATTGTTTTACAATGACAAATGGGCTAATTAGCCTGAATGATCAGCACACAATGTATACATGAATTGAAATATGTAATATGTTTCAATAAACAAAAAAAAAGTGACAGAAGATAGAAACATTTTAAGAATTAAAAATAATGACTGTGGGCATAAGCACAATGTATACATGAATTGAAATATGTAATATGTTTCAATAAACAAAAAAAAGTGACAGAAGATAGAAACATTTTAAGAATTAAAAATAATGACTGTGGGCATAAGAAAAAGAAAAGATTAATGTACCATTTACCATAATCAGATGTCAGAGTAAGTTTTGGTCATATTATAAGCAACATTTTTTATTATCAGTGAAGTTCAAAAGATCATGGGGGTATGAAGATCATGAAGGTTGGCTGAGTAATTAAATGTGCTAAAGAGGGCTGGTTTTAATTGAGCTTACTTGGAATACTCATGTAAATCCTCTCAGGAATGTCTTAAGAGTACCTAATGACGACAGTCATTTTCTTGAGATGTACAGTTAGCTCCCTGAAACTAAGATGTAAAGATGCCACCTAAATTGTCATGTTACATATATTGTCTTATGCATAAAGTCTGTCCATTAACATTTATTTCAGTGCATCTATTTTTATTTTTATTGAAGACGATCATCTCATAAGCAATCACCCTTGCCCTCAGAAATTTGTGACCTAGCAGTCTAGCAGGAGAGATAGATAGAT
>NW_007789140.1:0-2201 GCF_000696425.1 Galeopterus variegatus
CTTTTTTTTTTTTTTTTTTTTTTTTTTGAGAGCCAGCTTATGTTTGGAGCCAGAGATATGGCTATGAACATGTCTGGGATGACCTCCTGTGATGGAGAAATGAGATCTCCCCAAAGAAATCTCAGAGAAATGTTTGGAGAGAAAAAAGGAAGGATGCTAGTGGCAGCCCTGAAAAGGCACTGCCAATTATGACCAGCTCTTTCTCTAACCGCATGGTGTAATCTCCTATTTTCAATGCCTTTTTCTTCCTAGAGGATCTCTAGAACTCAGGAAGGAGGCAGAAGGAACCAGGGGGAAAAGGCTGGAATATCCTGGGTGTTTGATTAATATTTGCTTGAAGAAGGCAGGGAGAGATGAAGAAGGAAAGGAAGCCTGTGAATCTCAGTGCTCTGCTGAGGACTGGAAGACAAGAGACCTCAGACAAAAGACAAGGGGAAAGAATAAAGAGAGAGACATATGGCAAAAGTCACAGAACAGAGTAGAATTTTATATAGAGATATAGATCCAATAATAAGAATCTTCCTTACATTAATTTCCTTCCCATCTCTCAGTATCTCTCATCTCCATAACATTTACTCCAACTTGCAACTATGTATTTATAAATTTGGTCTTTGTTTCCCCAGCTAGATTATAAGCTCCATGATGGGTTTTGTACATACCTGGCATAGTTGGCACTTAAAATATATTTGTTGAATGAAAAAAATGAATGAATGACAAGTAGGGCTGGGAAAGACAGGCCAGAAGGTATAAGAGCAGGCTCATTTAAGCAAAATATCTAAACATCCTTATTTATTAAGCATTTATTTGCCAGACATTCTACTAAGTACTCTCCATGGTTTATTTATCTCATGAATCCTGTCAACTAACCCATGAGGAAGTGTGTTCAGGGGTCCCAAGATTCAGTGATTCACTGCAAGGGCTCACAGAACTCAGCAAAGCTGTTATACTCACAGTTGTGGTTTATATATGCCAACAAATATAAAAATGTGAAGGAAATGGATAAATTTCTGGACAAATACAAACTACCAAGGCTGAACCAAGAGGAAATAGAAACCTGAATAGACCAATAATGAGAAATGAGATTGAAGTAGTAATCAGCATTCTCCCAACAAAGAAAAGCCCAGGACCAGACAGTTTCATGGCTGAATTCTATCAAACCTTCAAAGAAGAATGAATAACAATCTTTTTCAAACTATTCCAAAAAATTGAAACAGAGGCCATTCTCCCAAACTCATTCTATGAAGCCAGCATAACTCTGATATCAAAATGAGACAAAGGTACAACATAAAAAGAAAATTACAGGCCAATATCCTTGATGAAAATACACACAAAAATACTCATCAAAATATTAGCAAACAGAATGCAACAGCACATCAAAAGATCATACATCATGATCAAGAAGGATTCATCCCAGGGATGCAAGGATGATTCAACATAAGCAAATCAATAAATGTGATACATCACATTAACAAAATCAAGGACAAAATTCACATGATCGTCTCAATAGATGTAGAAAAAGCATTTGACAAAATTCAACATCTATTGATGGTAAAAACTCTCAACAAATTAGGTATAGAAGGAAAGTATCTCAACACATTAACAGCCATATATGACAAACCCACCAACAATATCATCCCGAATAGGGAAAAACTGAAAGCCTTTCCTTTGAGAACAGGAACAAGACAAGAATGCCCTCTATTACCACCTCTATTTAGCATAGTATTGGAAGTACTTGCCAGAGCAATCAGGCAAGAGAAAGAAATAGAGTATCCAAACTGGAAAGATGAAGTCAAAAGAATACAGATTAAAATCAGCAATGGAAAAAGTCACACAAAGGGCATTATATGAAAGGCAGAGTTCAGGAAAGATAAGACATGATTCCAGTAGTCCTCTCCCAGTGGAGTCATGCAGACAGCACTGACTTCTCCCAGCAGCAATGCATGACAACACACATGAAGTATTGCCAACCAGGAAAGCTCACCTGAGACGTGGTGTCCAGGGATTTTATTGGGGCTTCCCATGTGGCTTCCCTTAGTCTCTAGCCTCTCCAGAGGTCTACTGCTTGGCCCAAAATCCCCACCGTAAATCACAATGTTATCTTAGACTATGCAGTGTGACCCAAAGCCCCTGGGTAGACAAAGTCTCTCTGATTAGGCAGGATATTCTTTTTCTTTCTTTCTTTTTTTTTTTTTTTTTGGTGG
>NW_007789141.1:0-2201 GCF_000696425.1 Galeopterus variegatus
CGGTGATTAGCCGGCTCCTAGAGCATCACACATAGCTCAGTAAGGTATTTCAGAAACTATCCTCTGAGACTGTAAAATGTCCAGTTAAATACTGGAGACTTGACCTAGAACTAATGATCCATCTGGTTCTAAATGACTGTTATACCATGTCCCTTCTGCCTCACATTCTCCTTTGTCTCAGTCACCATAAGAAATAGTCTTCTCAGTTCACCCGCACCATCCCAACCTCCAGGCCCTGATGCCTGTCCCACTCCCTTCGTCACTTAGCCAGTGTCCCTTGATCGTTTTAGACATCGTTTTTCCTAACTGTCCTCCCCAACCCCACACTGTCCCGTGCAATTTTAGTACCTACAGATATACCCTATATCTGTTCATGAATGTATACAGTATACATGTGCTTTAGACTTAAAAAGAGTGAGATATTTTTCACCTCGAAGGACCAATTTTTGTCTCCTTGAGGGCCATATCATCCCTGTTGACAACGTATCACCTAATCCGACTATATCTTCCACCTCTCCACCTGCCTCCCCAAGCTTTCCCCAGTATGAATATTTTGCTCTTCTAAATCCATTTTGTTACTACTGGGCAATTAAATTATCTAACTTTTAGTTACTAAAAGCAATGCTTCTTTGTACATTTGTATATATGTATTCTGGCATAGATGTGTGAGTTTCTCTACTCTGTGAAGATAGGGATGAGTAAAATTGCAGTGTCATAGGGTATTTGTGTCAGTTTTTCTAGATAATGCCAAACTGTTTTCCAAAGTTCTTGCACCAATTTATACTTTCACCTGCAGTTTGTGAGTTTCTTTTGTTCCACATCCTCACCATGACTGGGGATGTCTCTCTTTTTAATATTATGTGAGTAATGGTACCTTATTTTTCTTAAATTGAATTTTCTTAATTTGTAGTTCTCCCTTTTTTTGTGAAATGTCTAAAGTGTTTTGCTCATTTTTAAATTTAGTTGCCCCTTTTTTCTTATTGATTTTTAGAAATTCTTTATGTACAAACATATCTTGGAGATATTCAGGTTCGGTTCCAGACCACCACAATAAAGCACATATTGTAATAAAGTGAGTCACACACAATTTTTTCCTTCCCAGTGCATATAAAGTTATGTTTGTACTACACAGTAGTCTATTAAGTGTGCAATAGCATTATGTCTAAAAAAATGTACATACCGTAATTAAAAAATTCTTTATTGCTAAAATTGCTAACGATCATGTGAGCCCTCGGAGAGCTGTAATCTTTTGCTGGTGGAGAGTCTTGCCTTGATGTTTGATGGCTGCTGACTGAACAAGGTGGTGGTTGCTCAAGGCTGTGGTGGCTGTGGCAATTTCTTAAAATAAGACATCAGTGAATTTTGCCACATTGATTGATTCTCTCTTTCACAAAAGATTTCTTTGTAGAATGCAATGCTGTTTGATAGCATTTCCCCCACAGTAGAACTTCTTTCAAAATTGGAGTCAGTCCTCTCAGACCTGTCACTTTATCAACTAAGTTCATGTAATATTCTAAGTCCTTTGTTGTCATTTCATCAATGTTCACAGCATCTTCACCAGGAGGAGATTCCATCTCAAAAAACTGTTTTCTATGCTCATCCATAAGAAGCAACTCCTCATCCACCGGAGTTTTATCATGAGATTGCACCAATTCAGTCATGTTCAGGCTCCACTTCTAATTCTACTTCTCTTGCTATTTCCACTGCATCTGCAGTTACTTCCTCCTCTGAAGTCTTGAACCCCTCAAAGTCATCCATGAGGGATGGAATCAGCTTCTTTCCAACTCTTGTTAATGTTGATATTTCGACCTCCTTTCAAATCACAAATGTGCTTAATGTCATCTAGAATGGTGAATTCTTTCTAGAAGATTTTCAATGTACTTTTCCTATTTTTTTTTTTTTGTGTGTGTCTTTTTCCGTGTCCGGCAACGGATCGCAACCCTCAGTGTCGCCCCCGTACCGGACCGGGACCGGCAACGGGATCGCAGCCCTTGGTGTTGCTCCCGCGTCTCACTCAGCCAGTGAGCGGGAACCGGTCCGTATGTGGGATCCGAACCCTCCGCGGGAGCGCTGCCGCGCTTCCCAAGCGGTGCACTATAGCAGTGCACCACCGGGCCAGCCCCAACTTTTCCTATTTTAATGTAAGTAAATCTATCTTTTTCCTTATGGTTAGTGCTTTTTAAATCGTGTTTAATAAATCA
>NW_007789142.1:0-2201 GCF_000696425.1 Galeopterus variegatus
CTTGCACCAAAAGGGCAGCAGTGAAGGTGTTGAAAAGTAGTTGGATTATTTTGAAGGTAGATTGGCTTTGGAGGCATGAGAGAGAGGTGTAGATCTGATGCCAATGTTTTTGGCCTGAGCCACTGAAAAGACAATGATGCCATCATCCAAGAAGGGGATAAGAGTGTGAGCATTTGAGGGGGAAATCGGGAGTTCAGCAGTGGACATGTAAGTTTAAAATATACGATTGGCATTCAAGTGGAGAAGTGGAGTAGGCAGTTTGAACAGAGGAGTCTGGAGATCCAGGAGAAAAGACTGAGCTGGGCATGTCAACTTGGTAGTCACAAGCACAGGGTCCAAGCCATGAGACTGAGTGAGTGCACCAAGTGAGGGGCTGTAGATAGAAAAGAAAAGGGGTCAACAACTGAGCCCTGGGCACTCCAATGCACAGAGGGCAAGGAGAAGAGGACAGACACTGAAAGGAGACTGCAAAGGAGGAGCCAATGAGTTTGGAACAAAACCAGAAGTGGTATCTAGAGAGAAGAAAGTGTTTATAGGGCCAAAGAGTGGTGACAGATCACTGAATATGGCAAAATGACATTGACAAAAGCAGTTTCATGGGTCTGATTGCAGTGGATTTAAGAGAGTGTGAGAGAAAGGTGCAGGAGGCAGCAAGGAGATCCAAGACTTTGTAGGAGGTTTTCACTGAGGACAGCAAAGAAATGGGATGCTGGGTGGGTGGGTGCGGGAAGGGCAGAGTAGGGGGTCAAAAGATGGGTTGTTTCAATAAGAGAAATAATAGTATGTTAAGAATCTGATAAAAATGACCCAGAAGAAAGAAAAAATAACCATATAGTGGAGAGGTAGAATTGTGGGAGCAGCATCTTGATGTGCATGAGATCCAGGGGACACAGTGGCTTTGGGAGGAGCACAGATGGCACACCTGGGGTAACAGGTGGGAAGGCAGGGCCTGGGGCATAGGTGGAGCTCTGTGGGGATCTGGGAATGTTGCTTCTGATTATTCACCTGCCATGGCCCCTGGCAATCCATTGTTAATGTTTACTTCTTGGAATTATAACCTTAAAGCTATCTTTTGACAAAAAATCCTTTATAAGAATTTTTTTTTCCCGCCATAGGCCTGTCTGACAGGATGAAAAGTGAGGAATTGGGATAAGTAGAAAGCACATGAAGAGCCACCTCACAGCACCACCGCCCTGGATATGGAGAGGCGGGTCCTCTGAAGGGAGAGGAGGGACATAAAAGATGTTAGACAGAAACAATTTCAATCGATGCAGTTACCCCAGGATCATACTGCATCAAAAGTTTCCTGAAGGGCTGGCCCCATGGCTCACTCCAGAGAGTGCAGCACTGGTAGCACCGAGGCCGGGGTTCGGATCCTATATAGGGATGGCCGGTGCGCTCACTGGCTAAGCGTGGTGCAGACCACACCGTGCCGAGGGGTGCGATCCCCTTACTGGTCAAAAAAAAAAAAAATTTCCTGAATAGGTATCAGAAACAACTGGCCCTACCATAGCCTCCACTTCCCCAAGCTTCATGTATTTTTGTTTTGGGGTTTTCGTGTTTTTTTTTTTTTTTTGGTTTTTTGTTTTGGGGGTTTTTTGGGGGGGTCATTTTACAGCCAGAAGTGTTTGTTAGGTCCTTAGTTGTCTTATAAAACTTTGAATACATATTTGAATGCATAAAAAGACAGGCTACTTCTGCACAACCTGGCATCCTAGGGTAAAATGCAGGCAAGATTATTTTTCATTTTCTTCTGGACTGTAAAACTGTCACTGACACTGGCAAAAAGTTCACCACAAAAGTCTGAGCCCTCGGGGTGTGTGCATGGAGGTGGGGATATTTGTAGACAGAGGACAACCTCTGGATGGTGGCAAAGTATGTGTTATGTCCTAGGAATGGTGTGTGGGGAGTTTGCTTAGGGATTTATACCAACCCAATGCCAAGTGTCCCGCTGGCAGGTCTACACTCTAATATTAAGAACCAATCTAATTAAAGAAGAATGCACTGCACTTGGAAACAACCACCAATCATAACTCATCAGCTCTAAGAGCTGGAAGTAACACAGCAACAGCCCAAAGAAAGATGGAAAGAATCTGGAAGTGGGGAGCAGAAGGGATTGAGAGTTTGAAACTGCCCACAATTGCTCTGCCTCCAGCTCTCGGAGCCGATTCTACGTGCCTTCCACATGTCTGTGCCCTGAA
>NW_007789143.1:0-2201 GCF_000696425.1 Galeopterus variegatus
TGAAAACTAAAATAAGTAATCTGCAAAGGGGGTAACTTTGCATCTTTCTCCTCCTTTGGGGGAATTGGGAGGAGCTAAGTGTTTCAGAACCTGTAGAAAACTTACTCATGGTGAGTTTTCTGACAAGGCTCTCTGCCAGCTGGCTTTCTTGAGCCAGCTGCTCACAGAATCTCTGTCCCTGGTGGTAGTCAATGCCAGTGCTCCTGAGAAGACCCTGAAAACATGTGACTGTGTTCTTCACATGCTGAGTGAAAAGGTAACAGACGCCTCTCCCTTCCTGTATCTTCTGCCGCAAGAGGGTCAGTTCTTGGGCCTGAGCCTGAATTAGGGGCTCATATTTCCTGTGGTGGGAAAGAAGATGAAAATGTAAGAGTGAATGTAGTAAATGATAGGTTATAGAAGTTTCAGCAGAGACATCTCTTACAACATCCCTAAGGGCCTCCATCAGTTGAATTCTTGTGCAAGTTGTGTGACTTGCTTGTGGCAGAGGGAATGAGAAAACATCTGTTTGCAACCCAGAGATGTTTGTTTATTTGTTTGCTGAATTTGCTTTTCAAAGTTGCCCCTTCAGTTCCTCACTTGAACCCGAGTCATTTCCATGTAGAATACATGAAACATTATGTAGTAAGTGGCCAAAAAAGCTAGGTACAGAAGTGTTCAGCAGGTATATCTTGTGATAATTGAAAGGTGAAAAGAAAAATCAATGAAAGGGTCAAGAAAAACAGCATTCTTCTGAATGACAGGAAGATAAGTCATAATCGGTAAGAAGGCAATTAAGAGTAAAGTTCTGAGTAACAATTACTCTGTGTGGGATTTCATTATTTTCTAATTATTGTATAAATATTTCTCATGGGTTCCAATATAGAATGTGAGCTCTGTGAGGCTAGAGACAGTGTCGCATACTACCCAACCAGCAGCACCCAGTGGAGTGTACGCAGAGAAGTAGGCATTCTGTTAATGCTTGCAACCACGTCGTCCTAAAGCTGTACTTAACATTTACAGTCATCTACCCCAACTGATGCCAGAAGCTCTTCCCTACTGTCCTATTAAGTAGTCCTCGACATATTGTCTTTTAAACTCTATTCCATAGAGTTTCTATAAAATGTCAGGGGAAGTGAAGGCATACACTGGGGAGAAACGGGATCCAGACCTATGCCTCTTGAATCAAGTATCTCTGCTTTCATGGGCTTTACACATTTGACCTTCTAAGATTTCATTTCAGCTAACAAGGGAAAGTGACACTAGTCTAGTCAAGGCACCTAGAATGGAGCTGGAAGGCCATCTCAGCTAAAACTTCAGGCACATCTTGATTGAGTCCACTTCTGAAACTTTGCACTCACCGACATCATGAAGGTTGTGACTTCCTGGATAAAACGACTGCCATGAATCTGCTGATCTCTATTTTCTGCCACTTCCTACGAAACCAGAAGATCCCTGACTAAGGCCATCTCCAAGAACTGTTATGACCAATCCCTTATGGACAAGGCTGTATGACTTGTTACTAATACCAGTCACAACTTTTCTAATCACCTCCTCCTTTTAGGGGGTGATGGAGTTTGGATGTGTTGTCCCCTCCAAAACTCATGTGGAAATCTGATCTCCGATGTGGCAGTGTTGAAAACTGATTGAGTCATGAGGGTGGATCCCTCATGAATGGATTAATGCTCTCCCTAGGTCGGGGAGAGTAATGAGTGAGTTCTCACTCTGTTAGTTTCCGTGAGAGCTGATTGTTTAAAAGACCTGGCACCTCCTCTTGCTTCCCCTCTCTTGCTTCCTCTCACCATGTGATCTGCTTGTACCCACCGGCTGCCTGCCACTTTCCACCATAAGTAGAAGCAGCCTGAGGCCCGTGCCAGATACAGCTGTCCCAGAATCGTAAGCCAAAAAAACCTCTGTTCTTTATAAATTACCCAGTCTCAGGTATTTCTGTCATAGCAACACAAAATGGACTAATACAGGGGGCTTTATCCTTTAAATGTCCTGACTCACCGTTGTCTTTTCAGAGCACATGTCTGAGACTTCTTAGACTTGTATCTCCAGGGCAGCAGTCCTAATGAGTTCTCAAATAAACCTTCTTGTTTTTTTTTTTTTTTTTGTCTTTTTTCCGTGTCCGGCAATGGATCGCAACCCTCACTGTTGGCCCCGCACCGGACCGGGGACCGGCAACGGGATCGCAACCCTCGGTGTTGCCCCCGTGCCTC
>NW_007789144.1:0-737 GCF_000696425.1 Galeopterus variegatus
TGAAAGCAGACACTCTGTGCTGGCCTGGCCTGCAGTGGGGACACTGCATGGATGGATGCTCTTGCTTCTTGTCCCCTGGCCTTTCATCTTCTGCCTCCTGCCCACCTCCTCTGGCCTCCCCAGTTTCTCTGCCCGTGAGGTCCCCAGGAACTTCGTCCCCATGTTTTACTAGTGAGGACAATCAACAAAGGCCCAGGAGGTGCAGTAGGTGCGGAGCAGGCTTGCCCTGGGCCCGCCCGCTGTGCAGTGTGGTGGTGATGACAGTTGTTATTGGCAGTGAGCCAGGGAAGGCGGGATGAAGATGGGACACGTGGGGAAAGCTCCTGCCTGGGACACCTTGGCCTCAGGTCTGACATGGCCAGTTGTTGCTGGTGGCCCTGGAGTGGAGGGCCAGCCTCCCCCATCTCTTCTGCCCCAACCTGCTTCCTGCTACCCAGGCTGCACCTGTGGCCACTGTGGCGAGCAGCTTCTCAAACTGTGTTGCCGGCGGTTTCCTGCCCCAGAGACCTGTTTTGCTACCCACACCCCTCCCCATGTTCCCTGGACAAGTCCCCACCTTGCTGCCTCATCCTGTGCCTGAGACATTATGGGAGCGGCTCTACGAGACTGTGAGGAAGGGCTGGCTGGATTTGGGCAGTTGGAGAGGAGGGGAAGGGCGCACCGAGTCGAGGGATAGAAGTAGGGATGTGAGTTTGGAGGAAGGCACGGAGCACAGCCCGGCTGGAGCAGAGGGCTGA
>NW_007789144.1:1737-2201 GCF_000696425.1 Galeopterus variegatus
GGTCTGTATGTGGGATCCGAACCCTCGGCGGGAGCGCCGCCACGCTCCCAAGCGGCGCACTGTAGCAGGGCGCCACCGGGCCGGCCCTTATTTATTTATTGAAGATGAAAACAGGTTTATTGTAACAAATGTCAGCCGAGGTCACTCGGGCCTGGAGATAGGGAGAACTTGGTGCTTGCCTCTCTCCCATGACCTCAGGAAGTCCAGTGTTCTCCCCAAGAAGTCTGTGGGTGCAATTCCGGGGGCCTCCTTTCTCGTGGGTGCTCCTTGGCCTGAGTCCCTGCCCAGCTGAATCCTCGCTATCACCCCCCTCCCCAAAGGCCGTTCCCTCTCCCGGGCCAACTCACTTGGAGGAAGCCACCCTTTCCTTGGTTTCCCCCATGCATGTGAGGTCTGTGCAGACTGCTTGCAGATCTCCCACATGGTGCAGCTCCCTCTGCAGGATTCTGCTGTTGGCTGATAAA
>NW_007789145.1:0-209 GCF_000696425.1 Galeopterus variegatus
CTCAGGAAAATAGATGACATTGTGTAGCGGCTGGAGTGACAGCCCATCAGAAACTGGACAGGGGACTTGGTCCTGCCATGCTTCACCTCAGGGACTGAATTTGTTTTTTATTTTTATTTTTATTATTTTTTTTATTTTATTTATTTATTTTTTTTGTCTTTTTCCGTGTCCGGCAACGGATCGCAACCCTCAGTGTCGCCCCCGTACCG
>NW_007789145.1:1190-2201 GCF_000696425.1 Galeopterus variegatus
CAACAGGATTGCAACCCTCGGTGTTGCTCCCGCGCCTCGCTCAGCCAGTGAGCGGGAACCGGTCTGTATGTGGGATCCGAACCCTTGGCGGGAGCGCCACCACGCTCCCAAGCGGCGCACTGTAGCAGTGCGCCACCGGGACGGCCCTGTTTTTTATTTTTTAATGCTCTATTTTAAGCAAATTTTCTAGGACATCCCGGCGCTTTCTCTTACACCCCCACCACTCTGCACTTCTAAAATTGTCACTGATCTGTTACCTGGGGATACTTTGATTCTCTGTACTTAGTCCAGAGCTTGCAAAGATCTGATATATTGTATGGTTAGATTTTATGTCCTTCCCCAGGGCTTGTACCTCCATGCCTATGATTTGCCAACATCCTGTTTAACTCCTCCTCCTCCTCCCAGCATGCCATTGAATTGATGGTGCACTGTAGGGTGTTTCAACCTGCTGAGGGAAACCAGTGCAGAGAGCAGGGGGAAGAGGACAGAGAGAGCAGGACTGGGATTGGGCACCGTATATAGAGATCAGATCATGGTACAGGAGAGCCAACACCTAGGGTACTATGTTCAAATGGAAGCGTGAAAGGAAGTACGCTCCTGGGAAGCCAAACAGGTGTAGGGTATGATTAAACTAAGGGAGTGATGGGAAACTATATATTCATAGAATGGCCCTGGCGAACCAGGCTTTATTGATCAGTTAAAATCACATGTGGGCAGTGGACAGGCTTAATGATGCAATGCCCATGATACACATATTAGATAAATTATTTTTTATACAAATAGCAAAGTTATATTAGTAGCAACATCTTAATAGCATAAAGATTTGGGAGGACAACCATCTTCCAGAATCTGAAAGTTGGCATTCATTGTCCATAAGCTCAGCTAAAGGCAGTTCCTTCAGAATTTTGCTAAGTTGCACTGAGAAAGACCAGGATTAATTTTAGGGAATCATTTTCCAAGAAAAACTATTCCAAGTGCTGAAACTGCCCCCTGAGGTTGCATGGAGCCTCC
>NW_007789146.1:0-2201 GCF_000696425.1 Galeopterus variegatus
CCCTGCCTTCATAGAACTTTTATTCTGGTGAGGAACACTAAGTGAGATAAATGAGTGAAATCATGGTGTGCTGGTTTGAGATAGTCCTAAGGAGAAAAGACAAATCAGTGAAGGGGATTCTAAAATGTCTTGGGAAGATGGAAATTCCAGAAAAGGAGGTCATCTGAGGCTTCACTTTACACACTTTTGAGGAAGGAGTTAAAAAACGTGGGGGCACTAGCTATGCAAATATCCAGGAAAAGATTATTCCAGGCAGAAAGAAGAGCAACTACGGAGACCAAGGTGGAAACATATATGGCTGGTGCAAGGAACATATATGGCCAGTGCAAGAAAAGAGCAGAGTTGCTGGTGGGAGAGGTAGGAAGTGGTGAGGTCAGCGAAGCAAAAGGGGCCGACTATGGATTTTATTCTAAGCACGATGGGAAACTGTTTGCAATCTTTAATTCAGATCCCACTGGCTGCTAGTGGCAGACAGATTGTAGGGGATGAAAGTGAAAACCAGGAATCCAGTTGACAAGCCCCTGAAGTAGCCCAGCAAGAGGTGATGGTGGCTGGAACGGAGGGCTGGACTAGGTAGGTAGCTGCAAGGGATGTTGGGTCAAGAAATTTATGTCATGAAAAGAAAGATAATCTATATTATCACAGAATATTTGGAAGTAGAGCCGACAGAATTTGTTGATGGAATGGATAATAAGAGCATGCAGAGAGGGGCAATGAGTGATCACAAGAGAGAAATAAAGGATGACCATGGGTTTCTGCCAGAAAAACTGTATGGGCGGAGATGCCATTTACTGACAGGGCACAGTCTGAGGAAGCCACAGGACTAGGATGGTATTGAAGAGAAGGAATCATGTGACTATTAGACATCTCGGTGGAGATGCTGACTAAGCAGTTGGATGTGTTGCTGGGAAAAGTGAAACATTCAGCCTTAAATTAGTTGGATGCATTGCTGGGAAAAGTGAAACATTCAGCCTTAAATTCTCCAAGTTCCAACTCTCATAAAGCTTTCTTGGATCAAAATGGTCCAAAGTGATGTTACCCTCTTTTGAAACCTTTATGGTATTTGTTATCCAAACTTTTCACTGAGCAAGTGTTATTCGGTCACCTGTTGCTTTGCAACAAGCTTTTCAGACTTCTTGCTTTATATTCTTCTTATTTTTCATATGAGTTCTGAATTAGACACTAAGAGTTCTAATCCTGTTTCTGTCCCTAACAAGCTTAGTGATTAGTTGTCTTCACTTGTCTGTAAAGGTGACCATGTCCTCACCAAAAAAAAAAAAAAAAAAAACAAGAGGAATAGGTAAGGATATACTACCATAAAACCACAGCATTTTATGGGTTTATTTTATAATTTCTTAGCTCACTGGAGTAAAGCACCACCAACTTTTTAAAATCTATGGCATGGAGCAACAAAGCATTTAGGCCCTCGATAAATGTGTCGACTGCTTTATACACAATGGAATATAGTCACTAACGCAGTATGATTTATTGAGTATGCATTTTTCATTTCATACTCTACACACATTGACTTGATCATTCCTGTGCGTTTATAATAAAAAGCAATGTGGTCCTCACTATTGCCTTTCCTTCCAGAAAGCAATATCCCAAGACATCATCAACCTCCAGCCCCAACCTGCCTCCTTTCTAAGTAACCTGAAAGCATTGTCACTCAGCAGTTGGAAAGTATGAAGACTTCCTAAAAGAGTCATTTAACAGTTTTGAGGAACAGAGTCCAGCAACCGAAGGAGCAAGCGCCCGGCTTCCTGTCCCACGGAGTCACCGCTCAGGCCCTGCCGCCCCTCTGGTCCCTGCCCTGCACCCTCCTCCGCCCCAGAGCCTCCCGATCTGGGAGTCCAGGACCCCACGTGGGAGCAGAGGGGGCCCGGCCCGTACCTGGCGGGTAATACCTAAGCAGGAGGCTCCTGAGCTTCATTGTCTCGCTCTCTGATCCCCCGCGGACGGGCTTCGTAGCCATGGAAACGGCCAAACATCCGCGGGCAGCCGAGGCGCATGCGCGGGCGACCATGGGCGACAGGGGGAACCGGCGCGGCGCATGGGGGCGCTGTCACGGGGGCCGGGGTGTGCAGTGGCCAGGGCGTCTAGCGTCCTCACTAAGAGGGACCTCTCAGAAGGGGCAGGAGGGAAATCCCGCTTCCGGTTACCATTCCAGACTTGTCTCCATGCCCTGGCCCTGTCCCTAC
>NW_007789147.1:0-2201 GCF_000696425.1 Galeopterus variegatus
TGTCATATAATTCCCACCTCTATGCTTCCAAGAACCCCACCATCTATACCCCCATCACCTGAAAGAATATGTGTCTCAGTGTGGATTTCGAGGGAGACAGAGGAATGGGATCTGGAACGAAAATGACAATAATAAGAAAATAATGATCATGCAAAAAAGACAGTGAATGAACTGTGGGAAGTTGGAAACTGTACCTTGTTTTATTTTCCTGCTTTTTAAAAATAATTATGGAAGAAAATCTATGTTGATTGAATCTCTCCCCGCCAAGAAAACAAAAACAAAAACAAAATCCAAACCATCAAACCAGAATTAGTGATGAATAAAGAAAAAAGCCATCAGTAATCAGTGATCTCACAGCCCACAGAGAGTGAGTTTTAACTTTGGGTATTTGCTTTCAGACTTTTTTCTGTGCATGCTTCCATGGGTACACTATTTCTCCCAACTAAAATGGGAACCTACAATTTATGTTTTGGTAATCTATATTTTTACTTAATAGTTTATCAGTACATCTCTTTCCATATTCATAAACAAATTCTCAATCATTCATGAAGGTTGTATAGTATCCTATCATATGAATGTATCATATCTTAATTCATTGATTCCCATGGGTTGAATATCTAGGTTTCAGTTTTTCTTTGTTATCAACAGTCCTGGGATGAACATCCTTGGACATGCGCTTTTCATTTTTGGCCCTTTCAAAGTTGCAATATGTGTGTTATCTTCTCTATCTGCTTCTTTGACTTGATCAGGTCCCAAACTTGGATCTATCCTGAGTAGTTTATGAAACTGAGTTAGCCATGAAGGTTGGAAATATCAGCTAACGAGCAATACAAGAAACCACTTTTGTCTGGTTCAGAATTATTTCAGTGCATCTACCCCTAAGGCTATAGAAATCAGATAACAAACCCCGAAGACCACATTTTCTTTGAATTTGGAATGATTCTGGGGTCTAGACCCATTTCTCACTTCTATCTTTCAACTTTCTTGTTCTCCCACCCCTATCTCTTTGGCTAAGCTCTGGTTCAGACTTTGGCTTGAATTACTTTGACCTTCTGATTGGTCTCTTGGTTTCTGACCAACTCCTGGGACTCATCTAGCATGTCTTGAAGGTCCCATTCTTAACTGCTCCCACTCCAAGAGGCTAAGCTGGTGGGCAAAGGGAGGCCCACCTTTGCACCTGGTCCAGGCCCCTAGTGGGGCACACCTGGCCCCACTTGGTGGAGATGGATTATCTTGCACATTGAGAGATGTCTTTGCCTTCACCTTCTGTACCTCTTTCCCTCATCCTCCATGTGTATGTTTGTTTTTTGCTTTTTTTTGGACATTAGACTTTTAATAACAAATTTAGTTTTTTGAAAAGGAATTTTTTTCTTTTTCTTTTTTTTTTTTTGTCTTTTGTCTTTTTCCGTGTCCGGAAACGGATTGCAACCCTCAGTGTTGCCCCCGCACCGGACCGGGGACCGGCAATGGGATCGCAACCCTCGGTGTTGCTCCCGCGCCTCGCTCAGCCAGTGAGCGGGAACCGGTCTGTATGTGGGATCCGAACCCTCGGCGGGAGCGCCACCGCGCTTCCCAAGCGGCGCACTATCCAGTGCGCCACCGGGCCGGCCCTTTTCTTTTTCTTTTTAAAAAATTAAAAATTTTTACATTTACTTGTACATATTTGTGGGGTACAGTGTGTTGCTTCAATACTTGCATATACTGCACAATGATTCCCTTAAGGTAGACAGCACAGTTTTGTACCTGTTAGTCTGTTACTTCCTCCCTGCCCCACCATTTGTTTGGACTAAGAGTTGAGCCCTGAAAAAGAGGAGTTTTAGGAGGAGTTGCATTTATTTAATCATGAGAGTAGATGGATCCACCTTCTGCTGACACATAAGAACACCTGAAGTCGGGATCTCGTCAGGCACTGTCATCTTAAACTATCAGATGGTCAACCCATCTGATTTGATGGTTGTATTTTGGGGCTATTCTGTTGGCTTTCTCCAAAGGATGCTTCAAGAAATAGGGTTATGAAACCTGTTACTGATTTACATTCAAGAACATGGCCAGGGACATTGTGCATGACGGAATTTAGTGTGGCCAATATAAACCATGTGAAAATTTTCTTTTGGGGCTAAGTGCTGGAAAATGCTTTTTGCCAACCCCTTAGTCTATACTTCCTATTCTAGTTTATGGTTTACCTGGTCCTGATGTCTGAT
>NW_007789148.1:0-2201 GCF_000696425.1 Galeopterus variegatus
CTGAGATTTCTATTGTAAAATGCTTTGTCTGTTTTGAAAATAGGGTGTAAATACACAGAAAACACAGAAGATCATTACCTAAGCCTTACAGCTCCAGTCCCAGAATACCCTACCACATGGTGGCTGAATCTGCTAGACTATTTTGAGTAATGTTGAAAAGAAATGTAGAAGAGTTATTATTAAACCATCTCATGGAGAGAACAATCTATTCCAGCTGTGTAAGTTGTCAGGAGACAGTTGACAACCTTCTTTAGCAACACATTCCAGAGCCACAGTGCCACAGGGTGCTGTAGCACTGGGCCCAGTGCAAACGTCCACCCTTGGCCAGCAGTGAGGACTGAAACGTGTCATTCATTGGTCCTCTCCAGTCCAGGCTTGCCAGATAGTTCACAACACCCACATCATCCCAACTCACTACACACACACCATCCCAACTCTTTTCTCAAACATCATCTTATGAGTCACACAAACAAATTTTCTACTTAAATATACTGTACCAACTACTTTAAAACTTTGGAGACCTTGAACCTGATAATTGCATTATCTAGACAACTCCCTGATTTTACTTGATTTTAATGGATGTTTCATGAAACATCACAGCTACAAACATGTTATGAGTAGTCCTACTGCTGTTCTTTAAGTAATCCCTGTGATCATCAACTCTGTCTTTTGGCTCATGTGTCACTTCCACTGGGACAGCCTTCCTGTTGTGCTCAACTTCTTCAAGACTGAACTCATGTTTCCTTTGTGCCTTCCATGCCTGGTGAAAGAGATCCCTCGTCCCTGCTGAAAGTGATCTCTTTTTCCTTTGAACTTCAGAATAATTTACTCTGCCCTCTCCTACCTTATTTTTATTTATTTATTTATTTTACCATGTAAGACAGTTTTTAGCTGAATGTCTTCACTTTCCCAAAAGACTGCAGGTTTCTTTAAAACAAGATTTTTGCCTGATTCATAAGGTACCAACCAAAAACCTAATAAAAGCTCAATAAATTATTTATTTGACCAATGAATGAATGAAAAGAAACAGGATTTTAAAACATATTGTTATTAGATAATTATATTATTATATAATGCACTGCTATAAGGACTGACAGTCAATTTTTAGAATTTTCACGGAAATAATAATGATTCCCAATTTTTTTAAACTCACAATATAGTCCCATTGCTTGATTTTGTGGTAACATCTCTCCTTTATCTAGAAAAATGATTCACGGCATAATTTTTTATTTTAAAAAATTAGAAATTGTGTTTATATTAAAATATTTCTTTGGATAACTGTTATAAAAGTAGTTTTGAGGATTATAAATCATGGTCAAGTAAAACAACACTTAGAGGTACAAACATACTCAATACCGGTTGTATTAGTTTCCTGGGGCTGCTGTAACAAAGTACCTCAAACTGAGTGGCTTAAAACAACAGAAATTTATACTTTCATAGTTCTGGAGGCTAGAAGTCTGAAATCGAGATGTTGACAGGGCGTGCTTCCTCTAAAGACTTTATGGAAGAATCTTGCCTAGTGTCTTCCAGCTTCTGTTAGCCCTAGGCATCCCTTGGCTTATGATAGAGGCCAATCTCTGCTTCTGTCATTACATGGTTATCAGTGTGTCTGCGTACTCAAATTTCCCTAATTTTATAAAAATGCCATTTGTTTGATTAAGGCCCATCTTAATCTCATTCAATCTCTGCTTCTGTCATTACATGGTTGTCAGTGTGTCTGCGTGCTCAAATTTCCCTAATTTTATAAAAATGCCATTTGTTTGATTAAGGCCCATCTTAATCTCATATGACCTCATCTTAACTCGATTTCATCTGCAGAGATTCTATTTCTAAATAAGGTCATATTTACATATACTGGAGGTTAGGACTTGAACATATCTTTTTTTAGGACACAACTCAAACCACAATATAGGTCATCCTGAAAATTACTGCCAAACTTAAAGAATAATATTTGTTTTAAGTTTTCAAGGACGGGACATGCATAGATGACTTCGAAGATGGGGTTTATAGTAAAGACACATAGACATATTGAGTAGCAGGGGAAGTTTTCATAGTAATGTATGACAAACTTTGTATTCTTAGGATCTAAAACTGTGATATACACTGGACTTCACAGAGATTCAGGGCAAAAGATCAGTGTTGGAACAAGAACAAATCAAGTTCAAATGGCCTGTTGTATCTTTATTTGTCCAACATTTAGA
>NW_007789149.1:0-2201 GCF_000696425.1 Galeopterus variegatus
CTCTGAGCCAAAGGACCCCAAACCCAGCTTAAGATAGAAATAGATTTCTCTCTCAAGGACAAGGCTGGCACTGTGGCTGGTGAGGTGGTTTGATGGTGTCAGGCCCCCCTCTTTCTGTTGGTTTTGCCGTCTTCAAAGTGCTCCTTCCATTTCTTGGTCTGAGATGGTTGTTCCAGATCATGTCACCAGTGGAGAAGGGGAAGACAGGAGGGGACGCCAGCAGCTTCCCTTTATAGGCAGGACTCAGGGGCTGCAATGTAACTTTAACACACCTTCCACTGGCCAGACTTAAGTAAGCACATGGCTGTGCTTCGCTGAGGGGACTATAATTTGGCCATGCGAGGGGGGTGAACAGACACTGGGGCAGTGGTCTCTGACACCTTCCACTGGCCAGACTTAAGTAAGCACATGGCTGTGCCTCACTGAGGGGACTATAATTTGGCCATGCGAGGGGGGTGAACAGACACTGGGGCAGTGGTCTCTGATGTTCCCTTGTCCATGTGCTTCAGGGCTGCTGTCTTCTGTCTGCCCCTGAGGTGTTTGTGCTCACAGGGTTCCCTTTTAGGCCTACTGTCTTCTCTCTGTGTGTGTTCTCTGTTGGGACTTAAAGCATGCCATGGCTCCATGCTGCTCCCTCATGCTGAGAAATGGCTTCCAAGTCTCCATCTTTAGTAGAGATGCACCTCCTGACTCTGCACCCACGATTTTACCTCATAATGGGGTAATTCCTTTTGGAGGTCCCACTAGCACCTCAAAGTCAATATATCCCAGACCTAACTCATTATTTTCTTCCCAAATCCCTTTTTCCTCATGTAGGTCCATCCCCCAGTCTTTCTCCATCACTCCCCGTATAATCCATCCCTCAAGCTCCCTCAAAGCTGTCTCTTCCTCTACATCTCTCCTGCCTCAGTCCACATCCTCTTCCTTCCCACCTGTCTTTGCTGCCACCTGCTAGCTGTCCCCTTGCTTCCCATTTGTCCTCACCTTTCCAGGTCTATGATGCAGCAAGACTCTCCTTCTAAAATGTGCATCTGATCATGATGTTCCCTGCCTATAAGCTTCATGGCTCCCCACTGCCCCCAGTGCACATGCTGCTTGCTGCTGCATTTCCTTCTAGCCCCATATGCTCTGCTTTTTTCTAGCCCTGCTTTGCCATTCCCAACAGCTTTGTGAGCTCTGAAAACTATACATCCTGTTCCTCTTCCTGGGTTTTCCACCTGTCCCATCCTTTCCTCCCCAACCACATGGCAAACATCTGCTCAGCCCTCAGGACTTGGCCTAGGTGTCAACCCCTCTAGGAAGTTCTTTCTTATCCACTCTCATGCCTTTTGGTTGCTGAGATATAGCTCTGGCCCCTGGCCTCCATGGCATGGCCTCTGTCTGTCCCACACCAGAATTGTAATGATCCATTTATGAATTTCTCACCTGCCCAGGAGCTCTTTTTAGGCAGGGTCATGTATTTTCCTTCTCCCACTCTCCAGCACCTGGCACGATGTCTGGAAGATAACAAGCATCCATAAGGTGTTCGTTGAATGAATGAATGATCATGTCGCCCTGGCTCAAAAAACCTCAGTGGCTTCTCATTGACTATATAAGAAAGTCCAAGTCCTGTTCCAAGGCATTTCAGATGGGGGCCAGGTTTTCCAGGCTCATGTCCCACTCCATCACCTGGACATGACATTTCTTGTCAGAGCCACCTGCTCTTAGGCTCCTATGTCTTTTGTCATTTGCTTCTCTCAGCCTGGAGTGGCTTTTCCTCCTTCTTTGCCTGTTGAACTCACTTTCATGCCACCCTCTTTGATATACCCAGCAGAGTCACATATTCTTTTCTCCACACTCCCACTGCTTACATTGCCTGATAGTCCTTTGTTGTCACTGTCCAAGAGTGCCGTGTCTAACTGTGGTAGTCACAGCCAGCACCCCTATTTCATCTGGAGTCCTCTCCCTTCCCTGTTGCCCCACCACCCACATGGCTGAAGAGTGGGGGCTGCTCTGGTCTTTGACAACCCTGTCTTTATAAAGGTCACCATTGATGGACTTTCCCAAGCTGGGCCAATCATAACCACTTCCCTTCCAGTTCTAGCTCATTGGTTCAAGAACAACCATCTGTCTTCCAGGCTGATCAGAGTCCTTCCCTAATAAATTTTTTTAAAGAGAAACTGAGAAAGAGGATGAGGCAGAAATGGTAAGATGTACAACCT
>NW_007789150.1:0-2200 GCF_000696425.1 Galeopterus variegatus
GCTCACTGGCTGAGCGAGGTGCAGGTGCAGCACCGAGGGTTGCGATCCCGTTGCCGGTCCTGGTCCGGTGCAGGCGCGACACTGAGGGTTGCAATCCATTGCCGGACACGAAAAAGACAAAAAGGAAAAAAAAAAATTGCACTCTCTTGTCAACCAATTGCAATTCACTTGTGTTAGTATGTTATCTATGTGTGTTTATTGTCTCTCTTTTTCCTAAAATATAAGTTCTTCTGTGAGGCCAGGACATCAGCATTGTGCATTTTGACATTCCTGGTGCTTAGAACAATGCCTGACACAGGAAAGTCTGTGAATGATTTAATCAATAGACAAGTGCATAAACTCAAATGCACACCCACATGTTGCCAAATGCAGAAATGCATATATTAATGTTATGTATTAAAATATACGAGTGCATCTCAAATAGAACCAGCTAAAAAATTGATATTGGGAAGTTGAAGCAAATGTCTACCTCATATTCTGTCCAAATCAATCAAAATACTCAGAAGCTATGTGAATCAGTAACCCCTCCCTGTACATCACACTTATTAGTTTTTTCATAAGTTATTTTTAGATTATATTCTTGCTTCTATGTAGCTAATTCCTAAGGCTCAAACTACCATATATATAAATGATATAATAGTTGCACTTTTATCCATCCAACATCAGTTAGATTTATCTTGTTTTGTTTCTTTTTTTCCTTCCTTCCTTCCTTTCTTTCTTGTCCAATCCTCACCTTTAAACTCGAATTCTGTATTTCCAACTCTCTACTGGACATCTTCCAGTAAATGTTGGATATCTTGCAACATCAAATTAAAATTGATAATTCCAACATTAACTTCATTATCTGTTCTTTAGAGTCAGTTTATCTTCTATAGGTCGCCTCACCTCCCATTCATCCCTCATCACGAAATCCAACTCAGTGACCAAATCCTGTCGATTCCATATCTCTCCATGTCTGCCCGTTTCTTTCTGGTTCTCCATCCACCATCACAGCATAGACTGCCGTTATTCTTACCTAGAAGAAGTCAAGGTCTACTAACCTTGTCTCTACAACTCCAGCATCTGTCACTTCAGTCCATTATTTATATCACTGCTATTTTCATTTTGTCACTGTTTTTGCTCAAAAGCCTTCAAGACTGTGCAATTTCCAGGCATATCATATCAAAACACCTCTCCAGCTGGTGAAGACCCTCCGCTGTCTAGCTACACCCTACTAGTCATACGTGTCTCCTTTCTGCTCCACTAAAGCACTGTGTTTATTCCTCTTCTATAGTTTGCTCCTAGTCTCCAACAAATGCAGCATGATCCCCTTAATCCAAATCCTATCCACATTTCCATTCTCTTGCTCTTATACTGTTTAGAGCAATGTCAACCTTTACCAATGCCCATTTTATCTGAAATCTTATAGCACTCACTGATTGAAAAAAAAGTCCATAGTTAATTGCATGCT
The DNA here is from genome assembly GCF_000696425.1 of Galeopterus variegatus. NCBI lineage: Eukaryota > Metazoa > Chordata > Mammalia > Dermoptera > Cynocephalidae > Galeopterus > Galeopterus variegatus. The sequence goes on from NW_007789150.1 coordinate 1,451, forward strand.
TCTTTTTATGTCTATCATTTTTTTGCTGCTGTTTCTTATGTTAGTCTTCTTCACCCAATTAGATAGAAATCCACTTGAACAGAAAAAAACTGTCTCTTGTCCTTGTATAAAATGCTGGCATGCACCTACGTAGCATTCCACCACTTTTTTTTCAGGGAGCATAACACACACCAGTTCAAATAAGTAAACATTCCCATTGCTTACTCAGAAGAAAGAAGTCTACATGCCAATTTAGGCAGGGTAAGTGGGGTGGGGGGAAGGAAATGTAATGAGTTTGGAGAAATTGTGAAATTTTCAACAATTTCAGTTTCTGTATTTTTAAAATAGTAATAATAATAATAAAGCTTGCTTCCCTACACTCCATAGCCAGAGGTGGATTCGTCATAAAGCTCATGAAATTGAGGATCCCTCACTTGCATAGGCCCTTCCACTGTCCTAAGGGAACATGTTTCTGCAAAGTCTGTAAAATTAAGATATTCTAACCGCACTCAATTTAGATCATTGTGGTTCATTATGATTTACAGCACTGGATAATCTATGGGCATTTTGCATTCATACCATTTTGTGTCGGATGGTATCCGAGTAGGCATTTTATAATTATAATTTTTAATCTTTTAAAAATTTTTCTCATAGTGCTTTCTTGCTTGAAAAATGAAATTGAGTATTCTAGAGTTTAGCTCTAGACATTCTCCTGCCCGTGTGAGAAATAACAGAAGCCTGTGCAAACAGGAAATGAAATAGTAAGAAAAG
>NW_007789151.1:0-2200 GCF_000696425.1 Galeopterus variegatus
GGAAGAAGAAAGTTCTCTTTGGCCTACAGCAATTTATTCGAGTTACATTTAAGTGTACATTTTAATATGAGACTTCCAAATTTTATGCCACAATAAAACACAGCAGCCTTTGAAATGATTAAACTAACAAATTCATAGTCCTCCTGGCTGGAGCAGCTTCCAGCGCGTCACTACACCTAATTAAAGGTCGGGGACAGGAGCTGTAAGAGCTGCTGTGTTTTCCTTAATTATTACGTGAATGAACAGGTCTGTTTTGAATGGCCTGCGTGACTGAAGATTACACAGAAACACAGGGACACGTGGGCTCAATCCAGGGAGCCCCATTCCCACCCCACCCCCGTTGCTTTAGAAACTGGACTTCCTCTCACCTCCCCCCATCCCAAATTCCTCTCAGAGAGCAACCCAAAAAGGAACAGGAAAATGCCATTAGCCAGATAAATAGGCTCAGGAAAGACACGAAAGGCCAGGAACCCGGGACACAGACCTTAGCAGTCACTTCCCTTTGGGTATCAGTTTTCCCATCTATAAAGTGGGGACATTGCAGGAGATAACCATTATGACAGCCTCTTAGTCTATGAAAAAGATTCTATCTTTTTACCCTCATCTCCTCTGGTAAAGAAGGAGAAGGAAGGAAGGGAGGGAGAGAAGGAGGGAGGCAGGCAAAATCTGTTCACAATTCATATTAACATCCTCTTTAATTTCAAATCCTCTTGACTCTTTGCACTGCCCACCACACGCATGTCAATATGGTACTTGATTTAATAAATCTGAATGATAACAATGAGCCGAGGTTCCACTGTTGGAGCTGTCACATGCATCTTCAGATTGACAGACTTGGTCTCCCTTGGCAGTGGCTATTTCCTTCCTGGCAAATTAAGGGAAATGACTTATCCTTGGTTCTTACAGCAGAGGACTCTGATGACAGGAATGTCATGATGGTGTTCATTACAACTGGGGACATGGAATGAACAAAGGATTAACAGTGCAGATGGAGGCCCAGATGACAAGTGATAAGGAGGGAGAGATTAAAGTGAACACCTCAAAATGGATTTTGTGATTATTCATCCAACTGCACACATGTGATTTATGCATTTTTCTGTATGGATGTTAGCAATAAAAAATCCATTTATTTTTTAAAGAGGGTAGACTGGGCTGACATGCAGTTTTCCATCCTCTTCTCTCTTCTCCCCACCTGGAATGCAGACATGAGGCTGGAGGTGCCACAGCCATGGAGACAAATGCCCCAGGCCACAGATGGTGGAGACATCAATGTCGATATTGATATCGCTGTGTAGTCCCTGCACCGCCCTGGATGGTCTGCTTCTGTGCTCATTGACAGGCACTTCAGGAAAGCCATCCCCCACTTGGCCAGGCCAGGGTCATCAGCACATCTGTTACATGCAGCAATCGCAATCCTGATACTGAAGGCAATGGAAGCCAAGGCCTTCTTAAACCTTCCCAAGGGGCCAGCAGAGATTGAGAAGAGAGTGTGGGCAGATGCTTTGTGGGCTCTCAGCATTTAATGGATAGCGACAAGAGGCTGAGCCTGCATGAGAAACCCAGCTGAGACAGCCAGAGATGTAGGAAGGGGCAGGGGAGCCTCGCTGAAGTGGGTTCTACCTTTGCCTCTAAGCTTTCCAGTAGGTAAGAAGACAAGTCCATTTACACAGCCAGATCCACTGAGACAGCCAGAGATGTAGGAAGGGGCAGGGGAGCCTCGCTGAAGTGGGTTGTACCTTTGCCTCTAAGCTTTCCAGTAGGTAAGAAGACAAGTCCATTTACACAGCCAGATCCAAAGAGGAGTGGCTGAAGGAGAGCGTAAGTAACCCTGGGACATGGGCCAGATGAGAGTCTCTCCTGAGGGTCTTTGCACAGTGGACACTTTGTCACTTAGTTTAAATTAAACATGCCCAACAACACACATCCTAACATGCAGAGCCATGAGTTGCACAGAGTTGATTCTTACAACATCCCTCCATGTGAGCCACAAAATAGGAAGCAAATTCTACTGAGGGCCACTGTATGTGGTCTGGACCCCAGCTCTCTGCACCTCTGGCTTGCTTGAGGGATGCATTTTAGGCTATGGGAGCCATGGATGAACCACATGTCTTTTTCCAGTAACTTTCCCTAAATAGTATTCTTCTCACCTGAGTTTTAAATGTCAGGTGGCCATGAGACCCAACCCTGCCCTTTCGGCCAA
>NW_007789152.1:0-2200 GCF_000696425.1 Galeopterus variegatus
TTTACGTCTATATTCATAGATAACACTGGCCTACAGTTTTATTGTGGGTACTATTTTTTTTGTCTTTGCTGTCAGTGTTATATTTCACATATCATGCTTTGAATATAGCACCTAACTTGATTCCTAGCATCTAGGAATAGCTCGAGAACTGAGTGAACAAATGAATGAATGTCTATACTGTGGAAGATTGACTGGAGGAAAAGTTACTCAGCCACTCCTTTTGAACTTCTCTGTCAGTCAGCTAGCAAATAACATTGCTGAGCAAAATCACCTTTGTCACTCAAAGAATCACTTTCATAGACTTAGGTTTTAATGATTGGCCCTGTGTTGTTGCTTTTTTAATTAAGGGTGATACAGGAAAAAAATGTGGAATCAGTTACTGCACTTACTATGGACATTTTCAGAGGAGTGAGGTTTTAATGATTGGCCCTGTGTTGTTGCTTTTTTAATTAAGGATGATACAGGAAAAAAATGTGGAATCAGTTACTGCACTTACTATGGACATTTTCAGAGGAGTGCCTACTGTCTCAATTCAGTGTCGTGGAAAGAATGTTTTATTTGGGAATTTCCTTTTCAAATTCAAGGCTAGGATAGCTTTGCTTTCCTGAGGTGTTGTATGCTTGCTCCTTTCTAGTAATGAGGACGTGGTGGCCACTTGTGCCTCTCTTTTCATTCTGATGGCCTGGAGCCCCAAAGTCAAACTCGAAGTTCAGTTATGGCATGCATATTTGTGTCTTTCATTTCAGTGGTTTTGGATTTCTACTCTCACTTATATTTTTCCTGCCTGGATTTTAAATTCGTATTAATATTTTACTGTTATTTGATTACACATGTACTTGGTGAAAGCCACCTTAAATCCCTATGGAATGAGGCAAATTATAAATAAATACACATGCATGCGTGCATTCTTTACAGTCCTAAAACAACTGCTCGGGTGGAGGCCTCTAAATTTGATTGCTGACACTTAGGAACAATCTCTTTTCCACAGATCAAGTAGATATATCAAATGCTCTGTTTCTCTCTCCTGTGTTCCTATAAGGATGTTTTAAAAAATGTTTGGATCATGCAGGTGCAGCTTTTTAAAAATGAGCGGGCTGTTTTGTGTTCTTTCAATTTGCTCAAATAGTGCTTTTACCTGAAAATCTCTTGGCCCTTACAGAAAATCCTATAAATGAATTAATGGTTTTTATAACTCTCCCAAAGGAAAGAACAAAGATCATCCAGTAAATTCTTGCCTTCTTGGGTAAAGGTACACTTTGTGTGTGCTCTGCCTGTTAATCTCAAAACAGGACATTTCTAAGGAGTTGTAATCATTTCAACTTAATTGGTAACAATTTTATGAGTATTTTGTAGAAGATGATAAATGTCTGTATAAGACCCATAAATCATCTACCTGATATTTGTTTTAGGGGAAAATGCTGCCTTATGTTTATGGCTGGCTGTCATGAGTGCAATGATGTGTCAACACAGAGAGGAGAATGTGTATCACAAGGTGACAGCAAAGGGCCACATCCATCAGGGCAATGTCACTGAGCTGACAAAGCTGTAAGTCAGCTCTTTAAGGATTCTGGTTGAATTTTAAATTTGCACTTTGATAAAAGGATAAGAACTACTTCAGGGCTCATCTTACAGCACAGCTTCTTTTTCAGTATTGTTGTGTGAACTCCAGAGAAATACACGCTTGCACGCTTACTCCCTTGAGTCTTTAAATGCTCTTTTCTCCTTTCTTGCTTCCCCATCTGGCAAAAATCTGACTCTTTCTTCAAATCCAATGGAGTCATTTTCTCTGTGGAACTCCCAACTCCCCTATGCAGAAGTAGTTGCATGTTGTATGTTAAATGATGGCACTTACTCCTTTATAGTGTAGTAGTTGTGTGTTTCTCCTCTGGGCAAGAGTCCTGTTATCAAGTTATCATGAAAATGAAAAAAAAGTAATTATTGGTGTTCATGGTGGGGGGGACTCTAGCACTAACTGCCATATCTCTCATATATTTTCACCTTGTGAAAGTGGAGAGGGTTTGTTGGGAGAGGGTCTCTTTAGTAAAGCTATGCAAAATCTTTCTGCACATAGTTGAACTGTTCAAACGCTGTGATCATCTGTTTGATGCTAATACTGGTAGCTTCTTCTGACCACGTACAACCTGCCAGGCACAGCGCTATATAGTACCTAGTCTTATGCTGGACTTTAAAAATCTTAAAA
>NW_007789153.1:0-2200 GCF_000696425.1 Galeopterus variegatus
GATTCTCTAGGTTCTAAATGAGGACCTTGATGAAGGGAGACTAGATGGTGAACTGACCAGCTCATCTCTAGTCCTGTCTCATGCTTTACGTGGGTATGTGCCTCTGTAGGGTGAGAGGCAGGTGCCCGCCATTGCTAGATGGTGTAGCAAAGCCTCCCTGAAGCCCTGGAACACTGAGCCAAGTCTCAAGGCCAGATGGGGGAAGCACACCTCACTTGCAGCAGCTCTGGAGTCAGGGCAGGGAGCAGTGCCTTGTTCTTAGCTCTATTCTAGAGGGGAAGAGGGAAGTCTTACCATTGTTAGTTTGTTCTTCTGGACAAAAATTAACCCATTCAAGTGCCATTTCATAGACAATTGCTAAAGAACATCTAAGAAATTGACCTTCTGCTGACTTGTAAATTCTGAAATGGCAGGAAGCATCGACATCACCATGTTGGACACATGGTGTTTATTATATACAACCATGCCTTGGTATCTGTAGGGGATTGGTTCCAGGACCCCTGTGGGTACTAAAATCCGCGGATGCTCAAATCCCTCACATAAGTTGGTGTAGTATTTGTATATAACCTATAGACACCCTTTAAATCATCTCTAGATTACTTATAATACCGAATACAATGTAAATGCTATGTAAATATTTGTTATACTGTATTGTTTATGAAACAATGACGAGGAAAAAATCTGTGCATGTTCAGTACAGATGCAATTTGGTTTTGGAATATTTTCAGTCCACAGTTGGTTGAATCCACAGATGTGAAACCCACGGATACAGACGGCCAAGTAGGAATATGAGACAGAGGGAGTTAAGTGCATTGGTCAAGGCCCCATAGTTGGTGGTGACAGTTGGGATTCAGGAAGATAGTCTTCTGATGTCAATGCCTAAGCCAGTGTTCTTATCCACTAAGTTATTTTGTCTCTCACCATCAATTTATATACATTACAGTGAGTTTATAAAGCTCTCAGAAATGTCAACCTTACAGGAATAACTCCCAGGAGACAGTGCTGAGGCTAAGAGCCAGGGGACGCTTGTCACCCGCCGGCTGTGATTCTTCCCCCTTCCCTGTCCACTCCCTTTGTCCAGTGAGCTCACGGTTCCCCCGTAAAAGGGGTGAAGGACATTTCCCCACTCCTGACTTCTTGACTCCCACTGTGACTTATTTTTGCTCAAGAGGATGAGAAGGCAGGGACAGCACGCCCGTTCCCAGCCTAGACTGAGGGATTGTGTGTTTCCACTTGCATGCCCAGAGGAGCGTGCCCAGCCAGTTCCCTAACCCCGGGAAAAGGAAAAGAATCCCATGGAGCGGAGCCACCTCCGACCACGCAGGGGACACAGCCGGCCGCTTATAGGTGAGAACGAGTCATTGCTGTTTTAAGCCATCATGTTTTGGGGAGCTTTGTGATGTTGCCTTTTTGTGGCAACAGCTAATAGATACAAAGTATCTGGGATATGGGCTCAAATTGACTTCTGTCACAAGTTCTGGCCATTATTTAAACTTTCTAAATCACAATGTCACAAAAGATAGCAACGTAAAAGTAGTTAAAAAATTTTTTTAGAAGTGTTTGTATTTCCGTGTGCTGACTAAATGAGGTAGTGCTGGTAAAAGTCTTGGCACAGCACCGGGCACAAGCCATTTTACCTTAGCTCCCGCAGGCCCTGCAGGCAGGAGGGCCTCCGAGTGGGGTGCTGGCTGCTGAGCGGCAAACCCGCGCCTGCCGATGGGTTCTGCAGTTTTCAGACTTCAGAGGTGGAATGTGGTGTTAATGGCGTGGGTGGGCTCGTTCAGCTGGATTAACGCCCACGCTCTCAGCCCGAGAGAACTATTCGGCCCGTGTGCGTTTGCGCACGTGGGCATGGCACACCCACCCCGCGTGTTCATTCTGCCTGGAATGTGAGCAGAGGTGGGGATATTTCTGCCTCTCCAGGATTCTGCAGGACGCCTTCCTCTGTGCCCCATTCTTGCGGGACATCGGGCTCTCGGTTCCTGGGAGTGGATGAGTTTGAAAGAGAATGGAAGCACCGGCCTGTCCTCCCCTCTGTTTAAACGCGCTCCCCCGCGTGCAGGCGTGGGAGCAATGTGGGCGCTTCGAGCGTGCGGCGGCAGGTGCCCTCATGCATGCAAGGTGGCAGGTGTCCTCGCGTGCGGCGGCAGGTGCCCTCATGCAGCGGCAGGTGCCCTCGTGCGCGGTGGCAGGTGCTCTC
>NW_007789154.1:0-2200 GCF_000696425.1 Galeopterus variegatus
GGGGATTTCGCACCACTGCTAGGACAGCAGTCAGTCAGTTACTGCACATGCGGTGGGCAGAAGCGCTGAATGTCTGACTGCGTCCTGCATCTCCTCTGCACACCTATCCTCTGGGGTTGGTCCTAGTACACACATTTTACAGATGTGAGGACCAGGCATCAGAGGAGTCAAACAATCGCCAAAAAATAACTGGAGCAGGCTTGAACATTGCTCCACTACTTCAGGGAGCACCGAGACATCATCAAAACATGTCAGTAAAAGAATCTAAAAGTTGGCAAATTTTGTGTTTAATACAAAGTGGCAAAAAAAGGGACAGTTTTATTAGAAATCTTAGCATAATATAACAATAAGAATTGGGGATGATTGTATTCTTATTTTTTTCCCCTGTACCGGCATACTTACATACTATAAAATTTATTTTAAGCATATGTGTACAAATAGACATAGGATAGCAAAGTGTGGCAATACTAAATTTTTAAAAAGGATTTTTTATTTAGCCAACAGAGAAAAGCACAAGTGTTCTTCAAATAACATACATTTATCTCATCCCTAGAGACAGTAACCTTTTATCCCACAGAGGATATGAGACCTTGAGATGCAAATAAACATGAGGGGTCAGGAGAATCCTGTACGTTCACTCCCTTAAATTCTAAAATTGTCAACATTTTCAATGTCCAAGACACAAAACAATCATCTCCTTTCATATTCAGTAAAAATAAGGACAGATTCAGCAAATCCAATTAAAGACGGGATATTTTACCACATAAATGGAAAGAAAGCAAGGGTCATTTTTCAACTGACTTTCTTTTACCCTGACAAGAGTCAATGACAACGCAGCATTGCAATCCACCACTGTTTCTCACATGTTCTGAAGAACAGTAGGCACACAGTAGTCTTTCTGCTGCTTTCTTTTGTTTTCGAAAGGTTCTATAATCTCATAATTTGGGAAATAATATATACTATCGAGAAACCTTTCAATTTTGTGAAATGTAGCATTTCCCAAATCTAAGTGACTATGGAACCATTTTTCAGATATTTTTTAATGTCCACAGAAACTAAAATTCTTCAGTGTACTCTGGCTAATGCTAATCTGATCAATTCCTTCTAGGTACATGGACTATTTTTTCACAAGCCCGAAACCACTTTAAATTTCAAAATCAGGTTCTTTTTTAGATGGTATTTGAAAATCCATTATTACACAAACATCAGAAAGGTTTTCTGCCAACAACACAGACCAAAACTCATTACTACATAAGAAATGTGAGGATTCAATGGTAAATTATCAGGAACACACAGAAGACATATCCTTCCAAGCCACAAATATCTCTCACCTGCACCACTGCAAAGCCTCCTAACTGATGTACTTGCTACACGCCTGCACCTGATGGCCTAAACACCACAGCAGTGTTCCTTTTAAAATACAAATAAGATCAGGCCACTCTTCTCTTCAGAAACATCCAGTGACCCCCCATTCCACCCCCGGTTAAGTGAAAACTCCTTAGGCATCACATTATGGTCTTGCATAATCTACCGAGCCCCTTCCTCTCTTCACATCTCTAGTCTCATCACCTCCTATTGTCCCCTTTGCTCAAGCTGGTTGACACAGTGGTCTCCGCAGCAGTCCTGTGGTCTAGGATGCTTTTCCCTCAGGTAATCAAGTGGCCTCACTAACTCCTCTCTTGAAAGTCTCTGTTCAAATACTGCTTTCATTGGCTGGCTTGGTTAGAGCACAGCCTTGTAACACAAAGGTAGCAGGTTTGGATCCCTGTACCAGCCAGCCGCAAAAAAAATAAATAAAAAATAAAAACAAAAATTGTTTTCATTCATCTGACCCCTCAACACCACTGTGGACACTCCTAATTCTTCTTAACATAATTCTGTGTTTTCTATAGCACTTGCCAAACACATTATAATTAACTGATTTATTATGTTATGTATTTTTATTTTTACAGTCTTGTCTTCTTACATTAAAATATAAGCTCCATAAGCAGAGAATTTTATCTGGTTTGTTCATCGAAATGACTTCCAACATCTGGCATGCAGTGGGCATTCAATAAATTCTACTGAATGATAAATTATAATGGAACAAAAATAATTAATTCTGAATCAGCTGAAAATAATCACTCTAAAAATAAACAAGCCTATAGTGATCCTCTTTGGAGATAAGTAAAAACATAACTCATTTGAAAAAAAAAAAAAA
>NW_007789155.1:0-2200 GCF_000696425.1 Galeopterus variegatus
CTGGTCCACCTGTCTGTTTTCTCATCCATTGTGTGAACTGTCCTTGGGGAAGTTGTGTGTGCGTGTGTGTGTGCATGTGTGTGTGTGCGCGCATGTGTGTGTGTGTGCATGCGTGTGCGTGTGTGTGTGCATGTGTGTGCGTGTGTGTGCATGCGTGTGTGTGCGCGCATGTGTGCGTGTGTGCATGTGTGTGCGTGTGTGTGCATGTGTGTGCGTGTGTGTGCATGTGGGTGAACTCTTGGGGCATTTCCCCTTCCTCATGATATCCTGGTTGCGGTCCTTGGGGAAGGTGTGTGTGTCTGTGTGTGTGCATGCGTGTGTGTGTACATGTGTCTGTGTGTGCGCGTGTGTGCATGCGTGTGTGTACATGTGTGTATCTGTGCATGTGTGTGTGTGGTGTGTGTGCATGCGTGTGTGTACATGTGTGTATCTGTGCATGTGTGTGTGTGGTGTGTGTGCATGCGTGTGTGTACAGTTCACAGTGTGAACTCTCGGGGCATTTCCCCTTCCTCATGATATCCTGGTTGCTATAGTGCGGAGATCTATTTGTGACCCGCGGCAAACACTTTAAAGACACGCTGCTTCCTGACTGTGACTTCCTGGGCAATCTGTCCTTCCGCAGCCTGCTGAGCTCCAGGCGCACACATGCGTGTGTGGACAGAGTCAGCCCGGCTCGTGCAGACCTGGGCGCTGCTGGTAAGGGACAGCCCGCTCCCCACCGAGGAGTGGCGCCCGCCGCCCCCCTCTGTCCTCGCCCCCGGCCGCGGTGCCCTGGGCTGTGGCCCGCGTCTCAGCACCCGGCGACAAGGGGATCCGTTTCTCGTACCTAAACCACCATGAAAACAGGAAGTGATGAAGCAAAATTCGCCCTGCCTCTGCCCTGAGCGACTTCTCTTTCTCTTTGTCATTGCGCATTAGGTGTGGACACGTGCGGCCGCCTGCACCCTAGCAGCCCCAGTGCCACTGGCTTTGGACATTCTTGGGGCTCACAATGCCGCCACCCGCGGACATCGTCAAGGTGGCCATAGAGTGGCCGGGCGCCTACCCCAAGCTCATGGAAATCGATCAGGTTAGTCATGGGGACAGCATTGGGGTGGTTGTTTTCAGTTTCCTTTCTGTACTGGAATTTTCATAGACTTTGGATAGATCTTTTTTTCCCCGTTTCTCTCTAGCTGTGTTGAAAAATCTGCTCAATAGTAGTTGCAGTGTATTTTGATTTCTGTACCACATACAGTGGCGATGGATGGGGTTTTTAGACTCTTCCATAGTCTACTTGGATTGTGTTAATACTGGGTTTGTATCTGAAGCTGTGAGGGAGGCGAGAGGGACCAGTGAGTTCGGGGCAGTTGACACAGGGGGCCGCTGTCCCAGCCCTGCCTTGCAGAGACTCATGAATATGTGCAGATTGTTTTAACATAGGCAACACAACACTTAATCTTTGAATAATTTTCTCTTTGCTTTTTGTAGAAGCAGCCCGTGAGTAGTTTACTCAATGTAAACTAGTTTTACTATTACAAGGTACATAACAGCTTTAAATGAATATGTACCTTGTTACATAACAGCTTTAAATGAATTTAACATAGAGGGGCTCAGTCTTGGATCCCAGCCAATTGTAATTTTATTATTAGTCATTATGTATCTATCATATTGTCTGACATGTAATACATACTCAGTAAATATTTATTGAATGAAAAAAATTCAGAAGGTTTAAAAAATGGTTTTACCTATAAAGGCATCCGTTAGCTTGGACCTTGAGAGGCATAAGGTATGACTCTCATTTACTATTTGATTACAGATTATCTCACGAAGATTATTTTTGTCTTCAATTTATTGTAGTCATTCTATAGCAAATGATTTAAGGAAAAATAGGTGGGGAGACCTAATATACACTTACGGGTTTCATAATGCATATAATATAGGATTCCAGATAGCTTTACACATTTGCAAAATTAGAACACCATGGCAATTCCAATCTTTATTTATGTTCTCAGTACTATTTTATAATTATGATTCCCAATTTTTTTTTCCTGGTCAGATTTTATTATCTGGTTGAAGACCACTGTAAGAATTATATGGCATTGTGTGAATCCAAAATAATATAATCAAAATTAGTTGGAATCTAACTTGAATGTAAGAAAGGGTACATTTTGGGGATTGTTCTCAAAAAGATGTTGTCAGACCAGAATATCATTGTCATTTT
>NW_007789156.1:0-2199 GCF_000696425.1 Galeopterus variegatus
GTACTTAAGATTTTACCAGGAGTGAGAAAGAGGAATACCATTTGCCTCCTCTTTTTTTCCAGTCCCGGGATCCTATAACGTGTGTCTGTTAGTACCTCAACAGACACCAATTTCTGATTCATGCAGAGAAGAGGCACGTGGCAGATTAAAGGTGGCCACATGTTCTTTGGCACTTTTCCCATTGATAGGTGGAGTCTAATTCTTCTCTTAAATCTGGGCTGACCTTACTGATTCGCTCACAACCAAGAGAATGTAGTGTAAGTGACACTGCATGACATCTGAAGCGAGGTCAGAAGAAGTCTTGCAGCTATTGCCTCAATCTGCCCCTCTCCCCCAGAACCTAGTTGCCATGCTGTGAGTGGCCCAAGCCACATGGAGAGGCCAGCTGTACTCTCTGCCAATGCTTCCCGAATGTTACTGTGCTGATGGGTCACCTGGGATTCTTATTAATATGCAGGTTCTAATGATCTAGAAGGTGAAGAACTTGAGAGTATGCTTTTCTAACCATATTTCAGATGCTGCTGATGCTGCTGATCAAAGGACCACACTCTGAGGAATGGGCCTCCCTGTTCTTCCATGTTCTCCAGGTCTAACATAAGGATCTCCAGTTTTCCACTAGCCTCTCTGAAGGCCCATAACATTGTACTGCCCTTTTGCTGAAGCACCTATTAAAATTACGCCTACATTGAGGCCAGTGTGAGAGAGTCACATGACTTCCATGGGGATGTAATTTCAAGAAAAGCCCATATAAACATTTCTCTTTCCAGAGACTTGGGGATTCATTGAAGATGCATCTATCCTAAATATCAAGGCTACATAGCTCTTCAGCTATTCTCATCTCTTTGCCATTCATCAAGATGTCCAGGAAGCAAAATGGTTTGTAGGCACTCATTCATTCATTCATTCACTCATTTATTCATTCAACAAATATTTTTTGAAGACCTCTCATTGCCAGGCACATGCTAGTTATGAGAAGGGAGGAAAAAACCCAGCAAAATCATCACAGGCCCCGAAGTCATAGAACTTACAGTCTAGGGAGAGAGGCACACATGAATCCCATAGCCACACCCATGAGGCTGCTGTGAAGGAGAATGGGGGCTGAGAGAGCTGATGACAAAGGACGTAAGCCAGATTTGGTAGACATGGTAGACCTTAATCCAATATGACTGGTGTTCTCATGAAAAGGGGAAATATGGACACAGACGTGCAGGGAAAATGCTGTGTGAAGCCACAGAGACACCCAGACACAGAGAGGAGACAGCCATCTGATGATGGAGGCAGAGATTGGAGTGATGCTGTCCCAAGCCAAGGAATGCCTAGGACTCCCAGAAGCGGGAAGAGTCAAGAGGATTCTCCCCTACAGATTGTGGAGAGAACATGGCCCTGCTGACACCTAGATCTCAGACTTCCAGCCTCCAGAACTGTGAGTCAGGAAATGTCTATTGTTTCCTGCCACCTAGTTTGTAGTATTTTGTTAAGGCAGCCCTAGGAAACTAGAAAGTTGATGGAGTGACCCACTGAGCTGTCCTAAGGGAGCTGACTGAGCAGGCTGAGAGGGTGGTCACAGGGCACCACCCTGCCCTGGATCAAGAGTGTGATCTCCCAGCTCAGGCTGCTGTGGGTGGAACGGAGTGTGGAGGGCAAGGGCGAAAGCTGAGGGACGGTTAGGAGGTCTCTGTAGCTGTCATGGATTCATAAGATACTTAGGAGGCAAAGTGAATGGGTTTTGATGATTTATATGGCAGAGGAAGATGGAGGTGTGAAGTTTCTGACTCAAGGACCTGGTAATAGCAAAGGTAAAGAGGGCCAAGTGGTTTTTTCCTGCCTAATCTCACCAAACAAGTTAATTGTACTCTCAAAAATCTTTGGGCTTTCCTTTCTCATATGTTGGTAATTTTCAAAATGAAAAATGTTTTCTCACTAGAGAAGACATTACTCATAGAGAATGACAAGTAGAGAAAGCAAGCAACTAAGGCCCCCTTTTTTCTCTCTCTGCAATCCCCCAGCCCCCGTCTTGCATTTCTCAAAGGAGGCTAGTCAGGGTGATTGTGAGGTGGAATTCTAAGAAGCCCCAAATGGCCCATGCCCTTGTATCATCCCCTCCCCTTCAGTGTTAGTGAGCCTCATCTAGTTATCCAAGTCCTTCAAAGAGGGTCTAGAGGTCAGAGGTGGAAGAAGTCATAGAGATACTGCTGCTGG
>NW_007789157.1:0-2199 GCF_000696425.1 Galeopterus variegatus
ACAGGAGGGTGATCATCGACTCTCCATTTTCTCGCCGTTCACGTGCGCTTGCATGGTGAGCGGATCGTCTTCAGTCCTCAGTTCTGAAGCAAATGCATGAGGGATATGCTTGACACCCTTCCCCACCCCGCGTGGGGACCTCTCCCTCTTACCTCAGAATGCCACACAGCAGCGGGGCCCCAGGTCTGCCTGCATATTAAATATTAGTAAAGTTTATCTCATTACAAAAAAAGGAAACATTCGTAGAGGTTTCATGTTTTCATTTTGTGCACCTCCCCCCACCACTGCCCCTAGTGGTGCCTGGTGAAGGCTGCTGCCCTTTGTCATGGTGACCCCACCCATAGGACATACAAGCTGCTTAATTCTTGTTGCAGGTGGAAAAAATCTGGGAGACCTCATGTGTCAAGCTAGGGCTGGGGCTCACAGACCCCTCAAGCCCGTTGTACAGACTGGGTCACAAACCCCTCACATGCAGGTCCACCAGCTAGGTAAATAGGAAAAGATCCTGGGAGCCGTGGGTAAAAAATTAATAGGCTTTATTCAGAGCTAGGAGCAGCTCTCCACCCAGATGCCAATGGACACCTGGAACTCAGGACTGAAGTCATCATCCCCACACACTGGCTTCTCCCCTGTGGTACCTATTTCAGCTGGTGGTGCCTTAATGTCCCCCCAACCCCACCCCGTGCCATCTCCCAAACTAGAAGAAACACTGGGCATCATCCCTGACACCTCCCTCTCCCCCCACCACAGTCATCCATGCTGTCCCTTATTACCCTTCCCCTGTCACCCAAAGGACAAGCGAAAGATCAAAAACACAATGCACTTAACTGTCTTACTAATTGCTCTGGCTTCCTACTGCCTTCAGGGAATATCTCAAGGCAAGTGAGAGTGTTTGAAAATCTGTATCTCAAATTGTCTTATTAAAATTTTTGAAATTTTTATGGCCCACTTCTTGTCAGATCTGATTAGATTATTGCTTTTACCTTAGAGTTTGGCTGTGGAAAAGCTCTTGCCACAGGAGGGTGATCATCGACTCTCCATTTTCTCGCCGTTCACGTGCGCTTGCATGGTGAGCGGATCGTCTTCAGTCCTCAGTTCTGAAGCAAATGCATGAGGGATATGCTTGACACCCTTCCCCACCCCGCGTGGGGACCTCTCCCTCTTACCTCAGAATGCCACACAGCAGCGGGGCCCCAGGTCTGCCTGCATATTAAATATTAGTAAAGTTTATCTCATTACAAAAAAAGGAAACATTCGTAGAGGTTTCATGTTTTCATTTTGTGCACCTCCCCCCACCACTGCCCCTAGTGGTGCCTGGTGAAGGCTGCTGCCCTTTGTCATGGTGACCCCACCCATAGGACATACAAGCTGCTTAATTCTTGTTGCAGGTGGAAAAAATCTGGGAGACCTCATGTGTCAAGCTAGGGCTGGGGCTTACAGACCCCTCAAGCCCGTTGTACAGACTGGGTCATAAACCCCTCACATGCAGGTCCACCAGTTAGGTAAATAGGAAAAGATCCTGGGAGCCATGGGTAAAAAATTAATAGGCTTTATTCAGAGCTAGGAGCAGCTGCCCTAGTGACCTCCCAGAGTGTCCCGAGAAGCGCCATGTATCAGAGCCATTAGTCCTTTATACTTAGGTCCATAACCCAGGACACCTGGGTGCCCATACACAATTACAATATATAATAACCAAGGGACACCTGGGCGCACGTGGCTATTTACAGCAAATACTCAGCAAGATTCTGAATATCTGTGGGGCCCTGACCATTTTCATATATTTTCCCTACATCAGGTCTTTCCAGAAGCAGAGGTGAGCTCAGGGGATCTGCCTTTCAGGCAGGTGGATCCTTTGGAGGATTGGAGAGGAGCCAGACCCAAGAAGTCCTCAAGGATGTGCGGGGTTAACCCTCAGAAAAATCCATTCCCTAACCCTCGTAGGTCATCTAAGTTTTACCGTGGATGCCTTTTGAAGTAGCCCTTCATATGTTTCTTAAGCCTCAAACATACTATCTCACTCAAGTATGAAAGGGATTAGACCAACACTTTTGTTTTGCACATTTTTCATGCACCTCTAAGCTTTGATCATTTCTCTGGGGGGGGGAAGGAGGATGAGGTTTTTGCTTGTCGCTAACCTATAGGTCCCACCATCCCTTAACTATTTCATTTTGTTCTACCTCCTCCAGCTCCATGTTCTTC
>NW_007789158.1:0-2199 GCF_000696425.1 Galeopterus variegatus
GGCTGCGGGCCCGTGGGCCTAAACTGGTTCGCAGAATCAGGAGTGTGTGTCCATTTAGGGGAAAAGAGGGTACATAGTTTCATCATTCCCACGGAGGTCGTCGATCCCAAACCACCTTCTTGGAATGTCAGAACCCAAAATCAGAACAGTAAAGCTGAAAGGGATTCCCAGAAGTCATGCTTCTTGTCCAGTGAGTGACGCATCGCTTCCAGAGGGGAGTTAGCTATAGCTGTGGTGTGAGTCTGCAGCTCCTGTTAAGTCCTGCCTAATACCCCAACCCTCTACACTGCCCTGGGGGTCCTAACGGGTGGTATTCAAAGTGCTGTCCAGGGAACCCAACCCAAAACTACTGAATCAGAATCTATGCTTTAATAATATCCCCGGGTAATTTGTAGGCACATTAAATTTGAAAAGCACTATTTTAAGTACCTAATACTCCCTGGGCTCCCAAAATATTCTATCTACATCACCATCTTCCCCTAAACACTGAATTTTCTCTCTGAAATCCTCTACACTTTATGAGACCAGCCTTAGTCATTATTATAAATTATATAAAATAACCCCAAAAAACAATGTCAGATTTCTTTCAGTGCTCTGCACAGAGACTTTGATTTTTAGGAAGGCAGCAGCTGAAAGCAGAAAAATAGTCCTCTTTGAGGCTAGGAGTTTGTGGGCCACCAACAATGTAATTAGAATGGTGATACATGGGTTTCTGGACAGAGGTATCTTTTGCCTATAATAGAATGACTAGCTATCTTACATTCCCAAGTCCAAACCATGGATCTGGATGTTTTCTGCCCTTTAGAAGCATTGCACAATCTATACCAGGACCTCTTCTTGAAAGGCCTTCCATCCAGACCTTATCTGATGCTGGAATTTCCTCATAGCATGTTGGAAATGTGTCCTAGGTCAAAAGAGCCCTGCCTGCTTGCTCTAGTCCCAACCTCATCAATCACCTTGATAGCTTGGATCCTTATGGTGGCTAGCATAGGGCTTAGGGGAAGTCAACTGGGGAGGCAACAAAGATAAAGGTGAGAGCAGGTACTTGTACTTAAGTGGAAAGCCTGCCCCATTCCAGTCAACAGAACTTTCCTACAAGGGCCTAGCTGACTGAGCAAGATCTGCAAGTCCAGATCTTTACAGACATTGCCAGATTCCCATCCTGGAATCAGTAGCCCGTGTTCTTGTTAGTCCTGGGGTGTGCTAAATGTGAGGTCTTTGAAGGAGCAATCTTATCAGAACCTGAAAGGAAAGGTTCCCGTTCCAGTCGTTCAGCCTAGAGTACTGACTAAATATTCTACCTACATCTGTGTGGTGCTGACAAAAAGAGAAACAATAAATGGCAAAAAAAAAAAAAAGGAGAAGCTGTGGTGGCTCCCCAACATTTTCTCCTTTTAAGGTGCAGGTTGGAATTAGGCTTTCTTTTCTTTTCTTTGGGGTTTATATTTTAGTGCCTGGAGGAGTAAGTATGAAAAATCCAATGAGGGGTGGCTGGTTAGCTTAGTTGGTTAGAGCACAGCTTTATAACACCAAAGTCGTGGGTTCGGATCCTCATACTTGCCAGCCACGCCCCCCCAAAAAAACTCGAATAAAATACTTCTTTCAAAACATCAGCACAATTTGCCAATTATTAGAAAGGATGGATGCAGAAAAACAGGGAAACTCTCACCCCTCCTCCAGTAAGATAGTTTTGCTTTTCCTTTGGCTTTACTACTTTGGCATACAGGGAAAAGGCGTCAACAGCCCCATAGTTGGCTGGCAAATGTTCCAAATGTAGTATTCATCACCAGGCTCTAGATGCAGTATGACCAGATACCAAACAGTTCTATTGGAGTGATTTTATGGTTCCCAACCTGTTCCTGTTGTCTAAATGTCACTGTTCTGTGTGTCATCTCATTTCTGGTTCTAATTCCCTGGGGACTGGAGTGTTGCCAAGAAATGTCTTAGAGGACATTTAGTCTTCCGACCCCCGTAAGTACCATGACCATCCGACCCGCATTCTTTGATGTGGACAGCTGGTATATTCACAGTCTTACATAAAGTGCTACAAGTCATATTTTCCAATTATACATATTTCTTTAATAAAAATTTAGTATATATTTCTTTAATAGAAATCCTAGAGGCATGGGTCAGCCCGATGGCGCACTGGATAGTGCGCAGCTTGGGAAGCGCGGCGGCGCTCCCGCCCGAGGGTTCGGA
>NW_007789159.1:0-2199 GCF_000696425.1 Galeopterus variegatus
CTTTAACTGTGATTATTTTTAGAGAGCGGGGATTGGAGTGACTTTCTTCTTTCTACTTTTCTGCTTGCTAAAGAGCATGTACCATTTTTATAATAAAAACTAGCAAACAAAAACATATAAGCAAATACGTTTTCAAAAGGACGGAAAACATTACATCTGACAACAATGATGGTTATTTGAAACCCAATTTCAAAATACAGTGCTATCCCAGGAGGAAAGGCAAGCCCGTTTGGTGTGGGGCGGGGTGAGGGGGAAGTTGAACTTGTCCCCTTCTTGAGGCACCTGCCTGAGGCCTCTCCCCTTTCCACCCTCTTAGCAACTTTTACCAAGTTATCAGAACCAACATCAAATTCATCTCTGCATTACTAATTTTGAGGACAAGGATATTTATCAGTTCATTAATACCATTTCAGTCACCTTCTACATGTTTCTCTCTGATGACAAAAATAATATTTATTAAAAAGCAAACTACCTTCTAATTGACCTGTGAAATGGGTATTTTTAAAATGAACTTTATAGGAATATAAATTACATACAATAAAGTACACCCATCTTAAGAGTACATTTTGTGTTTTAACTAATGTATACACCAGTGGAACTACAACGCACAATATAAAACATTTCTATTATCCCAGAATGATCCTTTGTGTCCCTTCCCAGTCAATTCCTGCCACCTCCCACATGAAGAACAGCTATGTTCTGATTTACATAGTTTGGCCTGTTTTTGAACTTTATATAAAAGGGATCATGCACTGTATACTCTTTTGAGTCTGCTTTTTTTTTCTTTCTTTGCTCGCTATTATGGTGTTGCATGTTGGATTTTGTTCACTCTCATTATTGTATGATATTTCAACATATGAATACACCACAATTCATTTAGGCATTCCACTGCAACTTGCATTTCAGTAGCTTCAAATCTGGCACTACCTCAAAGAGTAGTTTAAATATGCTTTAAATATTTTTGTCTACTCAGTGGAATATTATGCAGCCTTAAAAAAAAGAAGGAAATCCTACAGTATGCTGCAACATGGATGAACTTGGAGAGCATTTCGCTAAGTGAGATAAGCTGGTCACAGAGGACATAGACTGCATGATTTCACTTATATGAGGTCTCCAATATAGTCAAATGCATAAAAACAGTGCATAGGATGTTTGGTGCCAAGGGTTAGGGGGAGGAGGAAATGGAGAGTTGCATTCAATGAGTACAAAGTATTAGTTATATAAGATAAGTTAAGTTCTGGAGATCTGCTGTACAACATTGTGCCTATACACAACAATAAAAAGAAAGAAAGAAAGAAAGTTTAAGAAAAAAGTAGAAACAACCCAGATGGCCATCCACTAATAAATGAATTGCTGTACAACATTGTGCCTATACACAACAATAAAAAGAAAGAAAGTTTAAGAAAAAAGTAGAAACAACCCAGATGGCCATCCACTAATAAATGAATAAATAAAATGCATCATATACATACAAATGGATTATTATTCATCAGTAAGAATGAAATGCTAAGACACGCTGTTATATGGATAAACCTTGATAACATTATGCTAAGTGAAAGAAGCCAATCACAAAAGACTATATACTGTATGTTTCCATTTATGTGAAATGCCCAGAATAGGCAAAGCTGTAGAGACAGAAGTAGATTAGTGGTTGCCTAAGGCTGAGGCAGGGTTGATTGTGGTGATGGATTCACAACTCTGTGGATATAGTAAAAAAAATTAATTGTACACTTTAAATGTGTAAATTGTATTGTATGTGAGTTAAATCTCAATAAAATTGTTAAAAAAAATTTTTTTTAAATGTGTCTATGTCTTTTGGTGGACATATGATCTCAGTTCTCCTGGGTATAGACCCAGGAATAGAGTTACTGGGTCACAAGCTATAAAATTGTTTAGCTTTAGTAGATCTTGTCAAACAGTTTTCCAGAGCTAGGGTGCTTTTACCAATTTATGCTCTCACTAGCAATGCGTGAGAGTTCCAGTTGCTCCTCATTCTCACCAATATTTGGAATTATCTGTCTTTTTCATTGTAGCCATTCTGGTTGAAAATATGAATGTTTTTGGAGAATACAGAATTGGCTTTGCCCCTGGGTCAGTTTAGGAAAGATGAGTTCCTGGGCAGTCAGCTTCAGCTGGCAGTAATTGGTCTGCTTCACTGTTTTTAATCATAAAGGTAATATTTCTGACTATGTTTTTAAC
>NW_007789160.1:0-2199 GCF_000696425.1 Galeopterus variegatus
ACCTGCACTCCCATATTAATTGCAGCTCTATTTACAGTAGCCAAGAGTTGGAATCAACCTAAATGTCCATTGATAGATGACTGCATAAGGAAAATGTGGTATATATACATAATGGAATACTACTTTGCTATAAAAAGGAATGAAATTCTGCCATTCGCAGCAACATGGATGAACTTAGAGAAAATTATGTTAAGTGAGATAAGCCAGGTACAGAAAGAGAAATATCGCATGTCCTCACCCATAGGTGGGAGCTAGAAAGAAAGAAAGAAAGAGAGAGAGAGAGAGAGAAAGAAAAGAAAAGAAAAGAAAAGAAAGAAAGAAAGAAAGAAAGAAAGAAAGAAAGAATCACAAAATTCCTTGAACTTTCAAAAGGAAAGAATGGAACCAAGGCCAGAGGTGGTGATGGTGGGGTTGGGGGGTCGGTTAGGGAGAAATTGGTAAAGGGCCACAGAAAATGTTTACATTGTGTAATAATAAAATTTTAAAAAAAAGAAAATCACATATAACAGAAAAAAATTTGCAGCTTAGTGAGAGTATATGCTATTCATTTTTTAAATAATAAATTTCACTGACGTTTTTCTTATTATAAAGACAATATGTTTCTTTGGGGAAAGTTAAAAGTATAAATAGGTACAGAATATCTGATAATCTTAGCACTTCAAGATAAACTTGATTAACTATACCTTTGACATTTTTCTGTATACTCATTGATTTTTAAATATGCCTGTGTTTTAATATGGTGATGCCATGGATTTTTGTTTCTGGTTCATAGAAAGAATCACACAGCATTATTTAAGGTTCAAAAGTGATCTTACATTCTGTCATAAGCACATTAAATTGTGATCCCCAGGTTATTGAAAAATTGACTTCCCTTTGAGATTTTTTTTGCTTAGAGTTTCCTGTTATCTGCCATATCAAAGGTAATGATCTTTTTCCTCATTTCTTACACCTGAGTAAATTCTCTGACTCCATTGGCTTCGGTTCATAAATACCCAAGCAAATGAATAATCCAAATGGTGTAATGAAATTGTGCTGCGTTCTGCTTCTCCTGCCAGAAAGTGTAGCACGAGGCTCCAAGTCAAGGGGTGCAGTAGCAGCGGACAAAACAGCAGGCTCAAAGCTGTACCATGAGACCTTGAGAGGGCTCCACGATTTTATAAGGTGCTGTCACTCTGAGAATTAAACAATTATTTATTTATCATAACCTGTGGATTCTGTTTAGTCGATCTATTAAGTAAGCCTAAAACGCTAACAAAACAGGGCTGAAACTGGGGGTTGGGATTAACTGTGAAATTAACTTACCCTCGTTATGCATGACTCTCCTTTGACCAGATAACCCACAATTACACTCTTTTCCTAAGGAAAGAACAGTTCTGGTTTGGGGGAGATAAGAGCATTAACGGAAGAAGGAACATGGAATTTCTAAGCAACACTCTCCCCATTTCTAACCTCAGGTAGTCAGGTCTGAGAGAGTCCACAGTCTGCCAAAGCAAAGCCAAGCTTCAAATCGCTTATTTAAAGTGCAAATCGTGTTCTGCTTTATGTTTTAAACTCTTGACCCGTGATCATTATCAGGTAAGAACCATATCAATTACCATAACTGTAATTGCATTGCTTTTAATATTATCTAGAAAATCATGCACATTAATAGTGGAGCTTTTTTTTTCTCTCTCTCTGTGGAAGAACAATTACTCCTAAAAATTTATTATACTGTGAAAGTAGATGATTTTTGTTTCATTTTTGTGCAAAAGAAATTTCAGCATTGAAGTACCTTTTAAAAATTGTTTTTTGGAGAAATACATTAAGTTCCTTCCACAACCAGATCTTTTAGTGCAGAAATAATTTCACATTATAGAAATGCAAATGTTCTTTCCTTCAGGATTAATGTGCTTATTTCTTGACTGATGATCAGCCTTTTTATCTGGCAGGGGTGTGATAAGCCCGGTTTGACTACTTATATGTTTTGTTTTCCAAAGCTTTATCGTTCCTATGCTATTTCATTTTGCCTGTGGGTTGTAACAGCTTAAAATAATTATTTTAATATCTGGAATTGATAAGAGCAGTCTAAAAAGAAATACAGAATTGTTTGTATTCTATCTCCACTTAGAAGGTAATGGGTATAATAATACTGAACTCACATATGAATTAATTACCTTGCCTGCTTCATCTTCCCAGCAAAATTTTATCTTTTTGAACAGT
>NW_007789161.1:0-2199 GCF_000696425.1 Galeopterus variegatus
GTAGCAGTGCGCCACCGGGCCGGCCCTACATATCTTTTAAAATAGCCAAAATTCAAAACATTGACAACTCCCTCATCAGAATTGTCTACATTCCTCCCCTCCCCTCTCCCCTATGAAAATTGGTATATAAACTTTTGCACACAAGTAGGAAATTGGGAAATTACTCTCTTGTGATTCCCCCATGCATTGTGCCTCCCCAGGATGCTAAAATAGAATTTGTTATGTCTTTTCTCAAACAAACAAACAAAAACAAAACAACTACTGACAACAAATGCTGGAAAAAATGTGGAGCAACAGAACTTTTGTTAATTGCTGATAAAAATTCAGATTGGTACAGCCACTTTTAGATACAGTTTGACACTTTCTTACAAAAGTAAACATATTCTTACCATATAACCCATCAATCATACTCCTTGGTGTTTACACAAATGAGTTGAAAACTAATGCACAACAAAAACTGGAACATGGATGTTTATAGCAGCTTTATTTCTAATTGCTAAAACTTGGAAGCTACGAAGATGTCCTTCAGGAGATGAATGGTTAAATAAATTGTAACACATCCAGACAATGAAATATTATTCAGAGTTTAAAAAATGAGCTATCAGGTCACAAAAGACATGCAGAAAAGTAAAACACATACTAATGCGCAAAAGCTGCCAATCTGAAAAGGCTGCATACTGTATGATTCCAATTATGGGACATTCTAAAAAAGGGAAAACTGTAGAGACAGTAAAAGGATCAGTGGTTGCCAGGAGTTAGTGGTCAAGGAGGGATAAATCAGCGAAGTTCAGAGGATTTTTAGATCAGTGAAACTATCTGATAAGATACATTTGTCAGCATTTGTAGAAAGTACAACACTAAGAGTGAACCCTAATGTAAGCCGTGTACTTGAAGTGATAAAAAATGATGCATCAATATAGGTTCATCAATTGTTACCAATATATCACACCGGTGTTGATCGTTGATAGTGTGGCAAGTTGTGCCTGCGTGGAGAAGAGGATATATGGGAAAACTGTGTACCTTTTGCTCAATCTTGCCATGAACCTAAAACTACTGTAAGAAAACATACCTAGTCTTTTAAAAAGCAGTAAAAAAATTTAGAAAATGTAAAAATTGGGCATCCATAAGCAAAAAATGATCCTAGACCTAAACCTTAGACAAATATACAAGTTAACTCTAATAGGTTTAATTACATTTAGAATTAACTCCATTTAGAGTTAATATACAGATTATACAAATTAATACAAATATACAAATTAACTTACATAGCTGATCACATAATTTTCTTGATAACCATTCAAGTTTTTTATATAAGGATAGGATGTTCCTTTTTACTGCTGAGCAGTATTCCATGTTACAAATGAACAAACAACTGTTTGTTAACATTTGGATAGTTTCTAGTTTGAGGAGAGATAAAGCTTCTATGAAAAGTCCTGCACCAGTTTTTGTGAGAACATGTTTCCATTTATCTGGGATAAATGCCTAAGACAGTAAATGCTACATAGGTTTTTATGAAATTGCCATAATAACTTTCAATTTATATATCCACAAGCAATGTATAAGTTATCCAGTTTCTTATCATTATGTATTTTTATTTTAGCCATTTTTTAAATAGGTGTGTAAAGGTATCTCATTGTTATTTCAATTTACATTTTCCTAATGGCTAATGATGCTGAACATCTTTTCATGTCCATATTTGGCATCTTTATATCTCTTCAGTGAAATATCTTTTCATGTCTCTTCCCATTTTCTAGTAGAATTGTCTGATTTTTTGCTGTTTATTATTTTTTTTAATTTTATTATTTTTTATTGATTATGCATATTCATGGGGTACAAAGCTGACCATCGACGCTTGTGCACAAGATGTGACAGCCAGATCAATACTATCAGCATGCCCCTTAACACAAATTGTGATTATTCCTCGTGTCCCCCACACAATTAATCCCCAACCTCCCTGTCCCTCCCTACCTCACCCTTCCTCATTACACAACCCAAGGAATACTCTCTCCCTCTGCAAGTCCAATGCACCACCATGGTCTTTCTTTAGATCTTTCTTTCTCTCTTAGCTCCCACTTATGAGGGAGCACATGCAGTATTTTTCTGTCTCTGCCTGACTTATTTCTTTTTTTTCTTTTTTCTTTTTCCTTTTTGTCTTTTTTTTACTGACCGGTAACGGGATCGCAACCCTCAGTGTCACGC
>NW_007789162.1:0-2199 GCF_000696425.1 Galeopterus variegatus
AGAAAATATTAACCTCCAGAATACTTGTGGGCTTGTAGTATTAGTCCAAGAAAGAAAAAAAAAAGAAATTAATTGCTGCTCTCTTGAAGTAATATATTTTAGAATGTAAAATTATGACCTTCTTATTTTGAACTTCCCTCTCAGAGTTTCCCTACTTAGCTCCCGTGCTAAATTTGGAAAACACGTAGTTTGTATTCAAATGTGATTAAAAGTAATTGGTATTCTACTGTATAGTTTGTACTTGTGGCTTGTATTATTATCTTGCTACTTTAGTTACTAGGAATTAGGTAATGGAAGAATAAATAAATGACAGAAGCTCTCCAAAGCTGTGAATACAACAAAAAAAGTTCATGAAACTGTTGCTTTTCTATGTCTTAAATGCTACCTGACTGAAGCCAATACCACTTTATTATTTGTTTACTCTTTATTCATTATTTATGCCTTTTAAAGCATAAAATATGGGTTCATATGAAGTAAATTTCCTCAAACCATGTGCTATAGTTTCAGTAATTCATTTAAAACACACTTATTGAGCCCTTACTGGTTTTTAAACTAATAGATTTTCCTCATCTCTCAAGCTACTTAAAACCATGAATAAATACAGTAAAAATAACTTCAAGGAAAAGATGTAATTTATTTGCATGTTGTAGTTTTTTTCTCAATATTAACAAATTAAATTGTGCAGAATTTAGTTAATTCATCAGGTACTGACATAGTCATATAGAAAACAAAAGTATATTTTTTATAATTGATGGAAATAACATCAAGTAGAAACAGACAAGAAAGTGTAGCCCAGAGCACAAACTTTTCTTTTAAAACTGCTTAAAACATTTGTTGGCTGTCTTATAAACATGAACACAGAGAAATTTTTGTTTTCCCTCTTTTTCTCTTTAAAATAATATCTGAAAAATAATCTATGCTTAACAACCTCGGTCATTTCTATAGGAAAAATCCAGTGTTTGTGTGTGTTTATGTGTGTGTTGTGGGGTCTCCAATTTAAAAGAAAATTTATTTATCTAATTAGTTATTAAACATGACAGCAATAGAAAAAATGTCACACAGCAGGGCATTACATTTTCTTTTCTTATGCCTCATGCTTTAGGATTGATAGACTGATGCAGAAAAATAGTCGAGGCATAATAATAGTCTTCACAGACTTTAGGAGGTGAGATTGTGGGTAAAAACTAAAAATCTCCTTCTCAAGAGGACTAAATCATCACTGGCAATAATGAGGTTGTTAACTCCCTCTTTCTCCTCCCCTATGTTTCCATCTCTTACTCCTATCTAAATTCTCCTAATTTGGGACTTATTCACCATTTAATTTAATTTCCATAATAGACAAACTTGTGGAGCTATAATTAGTGGCAGGATCACTCTATACTTAATTGAATAAAACCAAATCAAGGAATGATTTCCATAGGCGAAAGTATGAAAACATAAAACTCTTGAGTTATACCAATATATAAGTATGAATGAAGAAATTGAAAACAACCTTGAACAGCAACAGATATTAAGGGCAACCAGACCTAAAATGGGCTATGTTTTAATACTGGAGCTAAATGAGTTGATGGTTTCAAGAGGATTCCTGGGAATGTACTTAAGAAAACATTTCTTTATATACTAACTGCCAGTTTAAGACTTTATCTTGAGAGAACACGATAAAGAGAGAATGATCGATAACTAACAAATGTCTAGATTGAAAAGAAGAGAAAACAAACGCATCCACCTGCTTCCTTTAATTTAAGGTTGGGTATGCCTCTCAAAACCCTTTACATTCAGAATTAAAAATGATCCATTTCATGTATGATTGGCCAACATATGAATTTCAAGATTACTTTAAGAGTTTGTGTAGACTGAAAATAAACATAGTTCAGAAATGTAGGAAGTCTTATGAATAACAGATATGCAAGGTATTCCTAAGAGAACAGTGTCTTTGTGGTAGAAATTTAAACTTAAAGATTGATGTCTGTACATCAAAAGAATAGAAAGATTAAAAAAAAAAAAACTAATGCTACATCTCAAAGACCTAGAAAAAGAACAACCTCATCCCCAAATTAGTAGACATAAAGAAGTAATTGAGATCAGAGCAGAACTAAATGAAATAGAAACCCAAAAAACAATGCAAAAGAAAAAAAATTAATGAAACAAAATGTTGGTTTTTCAAGAAGATAAACAAAATAGACAAACTATTAGTTAGGC
>NW_007789163.1:0-2199 GCF_000696425.1 Galeopterus variegatus
AAAAAAAAAACACCATCTGAGATGGAAAAAATCATGCTGATTTAATTTTCTTTCAAGGGATGCAGAGGAAGACAAAGCTTTCTCTGTGGGAACAAGAGAAATCTTGTTCTATTTCAGTCTAAATCTTCTAACATAAGTATTAGAAGCTCTTCTTTTAAAACTTCAGAGAAAAAGGATATTAAAACAGGGTATGAATTTGATTGTGTATTCTAACCACAATGTCACACATCTAAAATGGCAGGTTCTCATGCCAACAAAGTAAGTTTATTTCTTTGTCCTAATTCCTCTTCTGGACTTAAGGTTAAGAAGTATCACTCGGACCAAATATGACCTCATAAATAAGACAGTTATACTATCCACATTCCCTTGACTGACTGCTTTGATAACAATTATATTAACTTTTTGTTTTGAAATAATACTAGCTTTAAAGAAGAGTTGAGAAGGTCGTACAGAGCATTTCCATATACCATTTACCCAACTTCCCCTAATGTTTAACTTCTTACATGACCACCACATATTTAGCAAAACAGAAATTAACACTGGTGAAATACTATTAACTAAACAATAGACTTTACTCAGATTTCCCTTATTTTTCCACTAATGTCCTTTTTCTGTTCCAGGGTCCAATTCAGGATTATCACCTTGTATTTACTTGTCGTATGTCCTTAGCCTCTTCCAATCTGACAGTTTCTTGGTCTTTCCTTCTCTCTAATGACCTTGAAGCTTTTGAAGAGTACTGGTAGGTATTTTGTAAAACATCCCTCAATTAGGACTTGTCTGATGACTTATCACAATTAGAGTAAGGTTTTGAATTTTGAGGAATAATATCACAGAGGTAATTTACCTTTCTCATCTCATCATATTAGGGGGTACATGATACCCACATGACTTATTACTGATGATGTTATCTTGGTCACTTGAATGAAAAATTTTTAATACTAAAGTCTGTCTATACATAGGTAGCTAAACTTAAAGGATGGTTATCAGGCTTATTTGGAAAATAAGCAGAGGTTCAGCCACTTAATTAACAAACAATGGGACCTAACGAAAGCAGGATAATCACACAGATGTTGGTTTGAGCCTATTTCTGCTACTTACTAGTTATTTGTTTGGGGACAAATTAAGTCTCAGTTTCTTCATCTATAAAACGAGACTAATACCACTTCAATTAGTGTTATTTTATTCTTACAAGATGCAACATATAAAACACTTAGCCTGACAGAGCAAACATTCAATAAATGTTAATCCTCTTCATTCTGGAACTAATGGTGATAGTAATAATGTTAGTAGAATTTGCCAAGTTGTATGATATTTACATCTCAGAAGGAAGTCAAACTACAGACTAGAAAACACTACATGTTTATAAGATTTTAATACTTTTTAAGTGTAGTAAAATGTCCTATAAGAGAAATGTTTAAGCTAGAGATTAAATTCATGGTTTCTTTCTTCTTTAGCAAGAGAAGTTTGCGATTGCTTTGCCATTTGGGCAGGGGTAGAAAATAACCTTGAAGCAGATCCTCCTGACTGTGTGAAGAATCATTTAAGTTAGGTTTCCCTTAGTTACATAAGTACAGGATGAACAGGCCCCACTGTCCTGAGAGAAAAGTTAAACTAGATTTTTTTGTATTTTGAGTGGCTGAAGAAAGGTGCCTCTCTCCTGGAAAGTGAAGGGGATTCAGGGATTTCTACAAAGTGTCCTCCACCAGTATTTGGGGGCTGGCTTGCACTCTGGGAAGGAGGTGATTGTTAAGATCTGTAACTTAGGAGTCCTAACTTAGAGCATCCTTAAAAAAACTTGGCACTAAGGGAATGGGTTCATCTTCCTTCAAAGAATCATTGCTACCTCTGCAAGGATCTGGGCCAGTTAAACGATAATCATAGAAGTGAGCAAGCATCACCCCAGCAGGCTGTTCAGGGACCAGGCTTCAACCCAGCAATTCCATGTAGTAGTGAGAAACAATATTATTAGTGAACTCACCAGAATCATGTTCCCTTTATAACTAGTGTAAAAGGAAGATTGACTCCTAGAGTTATTGAACAATTAGCAATTAACTGTTGGAGAATGGGTTGTCTCAAAAGAAGGATACTGGATTTTATGCTATTGAGGCAAACTCGTATGAGGATCAGAGCAATTAACAGAAAAAATAAAAGAGGTATAACTATATTTGAACACTTTGTGGGAAAGTTTGTCAATTATAT
>NW_007789164.1:0-2199 GCF_000696425.1 Galeopterus variegatus
AGTTTTGGAGAGAGGACAACACATCCAAACTCCATCAGCATGAGATATTGAACAAATATTAAATAAAAATATTCATACCAGAAAATGTAAAATACACCAGAAAGGGGTGAGTACAGAGAACGTATAGGGACTTGCTGAACTGATCCAGGCCAGAGCCAATTGCTTCCAGTCCTAAAAACAGCAGTGTTTCCCAGGTGGGCTCTTTTCAGCTCAGAAGCTCGGGCCTCTCTCAGCCACAGCAAGGCCGCTGGCCTCTACTTGGCTTGACTTCTACTACCCGACTGGGGAAAATTGGGACAATCCCCACTTCTTCTCCCCTTTCCACCATCTCTCTGAAAGGACTGAGTCACACAGATCTAGTAAGTGACTTGAGAGTCCTAGTAAGTAACTTTGGGCAAGTTTCTTCACTTTGGAAGCCTCAGTTTCCTCATCTAAAGATGAAATTATCTGCCTTCACAGGGTTGCTGTGAAAAGCAGATAAGACAATGCCTGTGGAGCACTCCACCCAGCTCCAGGTGCAGATGGCGTGCTCCTCAGTGCCGGGTATCACTGCCATATCTTCCTCCTCCTCCTCCTCATTTTCATTATGATGCTTTCAAGGTGAGCAAGTGCAAGATGACTCCAGGGTTCATGTGTGACCAAAGCTTATCTCCCTACCTGTTTGCTGATACCAGTCATTTTCCTAACAAACATCCCCCACTTGCAAGTGGAATTAAAATACAAATGTATTTAAATTGTAAATCTATATGTCCAAAATGAATACTGCTTTAAACAACTTAAAAGGTTTTTATTTTAAAAATAAAAAGATGAAGGAAGGAAGCAAGGAGAGAAATAAAGAAGGAAGAAAACTTGTAAAAATTTTCTTCCACTTGTAAGATTTTATGCTTCATTATAAAGGAGATTCCTATTGTTAATTGAGGTAGCAGAGCAATAATAAAACCACCATAAAAAGATTCCTAAAAATATTTTCATTCTGTAATACAAATACCAGGGTATATTTACCCTATGTAAAGTCATTCATTTGGTTTGACATGCCCCTAGTATTATACAAAGTTTACTTTAAAAAGATATGAAAGGTTGGGAGGGTGTTTTAAATGTAATCTACAATTTTAAAATTTAATTCTACATATTGCCATGCTGTTTCATTATGTATGCAGGAAAGGGAAAAGCAGTGCTCTTCAGACTTGAAAAAAATTAGTCCATGTTTCTTGGCATGGACAAACAATGTTATATTTAAATATACATATATAATGTGAGACCCATTATCTAATACAAATTATAAAATCTAGCTTGTTCACTTTGTAACTTACAATAACTGGAAGTTGATCAAAGAAAACTACTTTCATTTTTATTACATTGTTACTATATTTATGGGCAAAATTTAAAATGTATGATAAAAATCCAATATATAGTAATTGAAACATACAGTCTGACCTCACATTGCTCTGATAAATTTCTTCATTTCTGGCCATTTTCAGCGTTGCTATAGTGAACAGTGTTGACAAGTGGATGAAAAAAGCTTATAAATGGAATTCAGATCACAGATAAAACCGAACATAAACTATCTCCCAACATTTCTGCATGTTAGGAGGCCCAGTTTGTGCCACAGATGGCCATCTCCCAATAATACATAAAACATTTCTTGCTGGAGCTCGGCACACATTGTTGAATGCACAGGTCATTTGAACAGAACAATAATTCAATTCACTTAATAATGACCTCACTGGGAACAAACACAGACACAGGATGATGCTGTTAGAGGAACAAAATTGTACTAGATTTTAAAAAATGAAATTCTTAAAAAGCCACCATGCTCTCTTGTCAAAATAGAACTTAAATGTATTCAGTGTTTAACGACCAGGCAGGCTCACTGAGTTTATTTTAGTCTCTTGAATTTTACTGCTGTGTCTCTGTGCTATGTTTCTTCAGTTTTCACTCTGGTAGCTTCACTTGGAAGGTCAGTGGTGCCCACTGAACCCTCTATTGGCTTATTGGCTAAGCTCATTGATAAAGAAGACTTGAGTTCATCAGTTTTCTTCTCTAATAGCTGAGATGGCAGTCACTGAAGAATGACCGCAGAAACTTTCAGAAGGACATGTGGGAATCATCTAACCAGACCAATAAAATCAGCTATTTATGTAAGTAACAGTTATTATAGCCTCAACCTTCAAGGCCATATTTTTCTAGAATATTTTTCAT
>NW_007789165.1:0-1037 GCF_000696425.1 Galeopterus variegatus
GATGCTTGTGGATTTCTGAGATTGGAGCGTTGTCTCTCTTGCAATAGTCTTTTTGAATAAAGTTTTTCCTTAGTTTTGATTTGTTTTTTGTTTGAAGTACTTTAGATCAGCAAACCCCCCACTTCCTGGGTTCTGGACGCCGGAGGGAAGTTGAAACCCCATAGCCATAGTCCGCGTGCAAGAACTCTTCCCAGAACGTTCATGAGATGTGTTTATTAAAATTCTCAGGTGCATATTTGACACTGGAAAAAAAATTTATTTCAGGTCAATTTTTGAAGGAGTCCCTAAAGAATTTTGAAATGGAAAAGGCCGTGATATCCCTAAGGCGACTGAATTCCTCTTTTAGCTGAGTTAAGAAAAACCAATAGCAGAGAGGAGATCGAATGTCCTGAACACAAAGAAATGATTATGCTTTATAATGGTGAATATGCTAATTATCCAGATTTGATCATCACACATTGTACACAGATACGGATATTCACCTCTGTACCCCACGAATATGTATAATCAATTATGTTTCAATAAAAAAACCGAAAAATTAAAAAAATATATATGGGGATCATCTAAAAAAAGAAAAAGAAAAAAACAAAGCCTATATAGATTTGGGATGGACCAGATAACCAGAAACGCTTACAGAATGGGCCAAAACTCATAATGTATTAATGATCTGCCTATTTCAGAAAGACACTTCTACTTTGAGATGGGATGCAAGTACAAGCTCTAATATTACTTGTCATTTTATTTATAAATATAATTTTTTAAAAAAAATATAATATAGGGGCCGGCCTGTGGCTCACTCGGTAGAGTGCGGTGCTGATAGCACCAAGGCCCCGGGTTCGGATCCCATATAGGGATGGCCGGTTTGCTCACTGGCTGAGCGTGGTGCTGACAACACCAAGCCAAGGGTTAGGATCCCCTTACCGGTCATCTTTTAAAAAAAAAAAATAAATAAATAATAATATAACTTTAAAAATTCAATTTTTTTTTTCCTTTTTTTTTGTCTTTTTTCGTGTCCGGCAACGGATCGCAACCCTCAG
>NW_007789166.1:0-2198 GCF_000696425.1 Galeopterus variegatus
TTTCTGCTATGTCTCTTTCCTTTGCTCAATAATTATTTATTAGTGAATGTATTTAGTGCTCTATATAGTGACTGTTTTAGGCAGTGAATAAAACAAAGACATAAACAAAAACTTTACTCTCATGAAATGTAAGTGCTATTGGGGAGAATAATAAACAAACAAGAAAAGCAAGTAGTGTCATGCTGTGTCCAAAGCAATGTATTAAGTTCCTTACATAATGATGATGATGGATAGTGGTTAAAATTCCCAGTTTGGTCTTAATTGAATTGAATTTCCCCATTTAAAGTGTCAGTGTCCCACTCCTTCCCAACTGATGCCCTCAAGCTCATACAAGAGACTTACTGAGTGTGTGAATTCAACTTTCCTTGTAATTCTACAACCTGCATAAATAAGTTTTAGTTCTGATTTTTAGCATTATTGTCCCAGTGGCTACAATAAATGAGAGATTATTTTAGGGTTACCATAGAGGCACTCCCATTTTCTCACTGGAACTGATTGGATACAACAGTCTGAAGCCCAGGTCTTGTCATTTTCTTTCTACCTCTCCGGTGTGGCAAGAAGTAACCATCCCACCCAGTGTGCTCACAGCCACCATTAATATTGTGACCAAGTACAGCAGCCATGCAGTCCTCCAAAGCACTTGCTGGAATAGCCACTTCCTCACCTGGGGCTGGAGGGTCGAAAACAGGGTCATTCACATGTTTGGGGCCTTGGTGCTGGGTGTTCACTGTCTCTCTCTTTCTTTAAGGTCTTTTTTTAGTATTCTACTCTTGGCTTCCTTAATTGTGGCAGGAGTACTTCAAATGGGCAATGGTAGAAAACTCTGGAACTCACAGTGTCATGTCTCCTATATTCAATTGCTCAAAACCGGTCGCAGACAGCCCGGATCAAGGGGTGTGGATACTGGCTCCACTTCTTGAGGAGTTACAAAATATCATGATCATGTTTTCATTCTACCAGAGGAGGCCAACCATATGAGCACAGCTCAGAGGCTTCATAGATTGATTTTACATTGATCTTGACTCTGTAAAGACATTTTTTATCCATATTTCTGTCAGGGGACACCTCTATAATCTCCTGTGTCAAAAAAGAACAGTGGATCTGGCCCTCACATCTTGGGCAGGAGGGGTGACAATTAGCTTTGTATCTCATGAATATTCTTAATAAAAAAAATAAAGCTGGAGGCATCATAACACTACCTGACTTTAAACTATACTGTGAAGCTATAATAATCAAAAGAGCATGGTGCTAGCATAAAAACAGACACACAAATCAATGAAACAGAGTAGAGTGTCCAGAAGTCAACTCATACACCTACAGCCACCTGATCTGCAACTAAAGAATCAGGTCTACATGCTGGGGAAGAGACTGCCTCTTCAGTAAATGGTGCTGGAAAAATTGGATATTCATATGAAGGAGAATGAAACTAGACCCAACCTCACAGTGTATACCAAACTCAACTCAAAATGGATTAAATAATTAAATATACATCGTAAAACTCCTTAAAGAAAACATGGGGAAACACCCAGGAAGTAGGATTGGCTACAGACTTCATGAATATGACCCCAAAAAGCACAGGCAACCTTTTAAACCTGGTTAAAGGAAACATAAACAAATGAGATTATATCAAACTAAAAAGCTTCTGCACAGCAAAACAAACAAGTAATGGAGTGAAAAGACAACCAACAGAGTGCGAAAAATATTCGCAAAATATACATCTGACAAAGGATTAATATCCAGAATATACAAGGAACTCAAACAACTTTACAGCAGTAAAAACAAGTAACCCAATTAAAAAATAGGCAAAGGAGCTGAATGGGCATTTCTCCAAGGAAGATATTTTTCCATAGAAAAAATGCTCAACATTACTCAGCATCTGGGAAATGCAAATCAAAACCACTTTGAGAAACCATCTCACTCCAGTTAGGATGGCTAATATCCAAAAGACTGAGAAAAAAAAAATTGTTGGTGAAGATGCAGAGAAAAAGGAATCCTCATACACTGTTGGTGGGACTGCAAAATGGTACAGCCTTTATGGAAAATGGTATGGAGATTCCTCAAACAACTACAGATCGATCTACCATACAACCCAGCTATTCTACTGCTGGGTTTATACCCAGAGGAATGGAAATCATCATGTATTCCCATGTGTATTGCAGTGCCTATTTATGATAGCCAAGAGTTGGAACCAGCCTAAA
>NW_007789167.1:0-2198 GCF_000696425.1 Galeopterus variegatus
TCTGAAAGAAGAAATGTACAAAGAAATCAATGCCTTGAAAAAGAATGTAGCTGAGCTTGTAGAGCTGAAGGATTCATTCAATGAAATAAAAAATACAACAGAGAGTTTAACCAGCAGACTTCAACAAGCAGAAGAGAGAATTTCTGACCTTGAAGACAGGCTATTTAAATTAACACAGGCAGACCAGAAAAAAAGAGTAAAAAAAATTGAAGAAAATCTAAGAGAGACTACAGACAACCTTAAGCACTCAAATATCTGAATCATGGGGATTCCAGAATGGGAGAAAAAAGGAAATGGCATCGAAAACCTATTCAATGAAACAATAGCAGAAAACTTCCCAGGTAGAGGGAAAGTCACAGATCTCCAGATTCAGGAAGCCCAAAGATCCCCAAACACATTCAACCCAAAAAGATCCTCTCCAAGACATTTGATAATCAAACTGGCAAAACTCAAAGAAAAAGAGAGAATCTTAAAAGCTGCAAGAGAGAAGCAGCAAGTCACCTATAAGGGAGCCCCAATCAGGATAACATCAGACTTTTCATCAGAAACCCTAAAAGCCAGAAAAGAATGGGATGATATATACAAAACACTAAAGGACAAAAATTTCCAGCCAAGAATACTTTACCCAGCAAGGCTATCCTTCCAAAATGAAGGACAAATAGTATATTTCTCAGACAAACAAAAACTGCCAGAGTTCACTACCACATGACCAGCCAAGGAAGTACTGGGTTTGATACCACAAAATAACCATCACTACAATGAATGCTAAAGAAAGAACAATACCTACCAGCAATGCTAAAAAAGAGAAAAAAAATAGTTTATCTATCACCCCAAGAAACCAACAAATACAGAAGACAAACAGAAAATTAGAAAAAAAGGAACAAAAGGTACTTAAGACATCTAAACAAAAAATCAGTAAAATGCTAGGTGTAAGTCAACACCTTTCAGTAATAACTCTAAATGTAAGGGGATTAAATTCCCCATTCAAAAGACACAGACTGACTGACTGGATTAAAAAGGTGGACCCAGCAATATGCTGTCTTCAAGAGACTCACTTGACCTGTAAAGACACACATAGACTAAGAGTGAAAGGATGGGAAAAGATATATCATGCAAATAGAAATGAAAAATGAACTGGAGGAGCTATTCTTAAATCAGATAAAATAGAATTTAAAGCAAAAACCATAAAAAGAGATTAAAAAAGGCCACTATATAATGATAAAAGGATCTATCCATCAAGAAGACATAACATTCATAAATATATATATGCACTCAATGTCGGAGCAGCCAGATTTACACAGCAAACACTATTGGATCTAAAAAAAGAGATAGACACTAACACCATATAGTGGGGGACCTCTCTCTCATCATTGGACAGATCATCTAGGCAAAAAATCAATAGAGAATCACAAGATTCTAAACAATACTTTAGACCAATTGGACTTTGCAGATATCTACAGAACATTCCATCCAACAACCTCAGAATATTCATTCTCATTAGCACATGGAACATTATCCAGGATAGACCACATGTTAGGTCACAAAGCAAGTCTCTACAAATTCAAAAAAATTGGAGTTATTCCATGTATTTTTTCTGATCACAATGGATTAAA
Source organism: Galeopterus variegatus (assembly GCF_000696425.1). Taxonomy (NCBI): domain Eukaryota; kingdom Metazoa; phylum Chordata; class Mammalia; order Dermoptera; family Cynocephalidae; genus Galeopterus; species Galeopterus variegatus. The sequence continues at coordinate 1,614 of NW_007789167.1, forward strand.
ATTAGAAATCAATAATAAACAAAACTCAAGAAACTATACAAACACATGGAAATTAAACAGCATTCTACTTAATGACCTATGGGTCTGAGAAGAAATTAAACAGGAAATCAAAAAATTTCTTGAAACTAATGAAAATAATGACATATCATACCAAAACCTGTGGGATACTGCAAAAGCAGTACTAAGGGGGAAATTTATTGCATTAAATGCTTACTTCAGAAGAATGGAAAGATGGCAAGTGAACAACCTAACACTTCACCTTAAAGACCTAGAAAAAGAAGAACAATCCAAACCTAAGTTAGTAAATGGAAAGAAATAATTAAGATCACAGCTGAATTAAATGAGATAGAAACCCAAAAAATGATTGAAAAGATCAATGAAACAAAAAGTTGTTGTTTTGAAAAGATAAATAAAATTGACAAATCTTTAGCAAGATTAACTAAAAATAGAAGAGAGAAGACCCAAATAAGAAAAATTAGAAATGAAAAAGGTGATATTACAACTGACACCTCAGAAACACAAGAAATCATTAGAGACTACTATAAACAACTATATGCCAACAAATTTGAAAATATGGAGGAAATG
>NW_007789168.1:0-2198 GCF_000696425.1 Galeopterus variegatus
GTTAAGAGAGAAACTCCACCCATTTTGTCTCATTTTCTCTTCATGCTCCATGTCTTTTTGGTCTCTGCTCAGATCTGCACACATCTTGATTCTCTGTCACCATCATAGTACTTTGTGCTGTGATAGTTAAGGGCACACGAAGAATAGGTCTTGAACATGTGATGGAAGTTTAGCATTTTTCTATAAAAAATAAATGTATATTAATGCACTCAGAGAAAGAAAATAATACTGTTTGTGATCCTGTGGGGTACAATAAAAGTTTTATTGCCAGGAATTGGGAATAATCACGTTACTCATTTGTGTCGGAGATATGACTAAATTAGGAAGGTTTTCTCTATCAAATAGCTATAAAAGCCTTCTTGAGTAGTATCCCACCCCATCTTTGTTTTTATTTTGACTGTTGTTATCTCCAGTTTGTTTTGGACTTTCTTTTTTTAAAGTTGATGATCAATAGAATTTATATGCTTTCCCTTGATAATGTGATGAAGAATGTATACTTAGTTTGGAAGTCCAGGTGTTGAGGTTGTTTCACATGGTAAGATTTTGCATACTATGATGGAAACATAACAGAGACGAATGAGTTGATAAGGGCACAGGGATTCACTGAGTAGTGGTCTTTATATGATGCTTAAGAAATACCTGAAGCTACTCTAAAATCCAGCCATATCTCCAACTTTACTATTATCAACCAGCATCCTATGGAGAACGTGTCTTTGTTGCATTTGGAGGGGTATTGTGTCAGGGATAGTTCTTGAAAGAATGATTATGAATCCTTAAAAAGGATGTGCAGGCAATAAATAAAGTTTAGAAAAATTAAAAAAATGGAAGATAAGGTTCTTTTTCTATTATCACAGAAAATATGTAATAAAATTACAATAATTAAATAAGTAGAATGCCAAATATAATTTGCTTCTTGCCATGATGGAATATCAGGGATTGGATTTAAACTCCTGTCTTGAACAGGTTGGATACCAACCAAAATATAGCAAGAGTTGGCTTTCAGATACTGGAAACAGTCATCACAGGACAGTGGCCCCTGGAAGAAGGAAATGAGTGAGGGAGCTGCACGTGATCCAGCTCACTGCCTGGACAGAATTTCTAGGCTACAGTAGAGGTGACCCATACAGCACCTGCTTGCCTCTCTGACTTGAGAAAACAGAATTTGTAATTCAGGGAGGCTAAACAGCTAGAAATCACAAGGCAAAATACTAGAAAAGGTGTAGTATCTAGAGAGCTGTGGATATTTGACGAGGGGTCCCCTTGAGATCAGCTGAGAATTGCACAGTACTCAAGACTCTGGAAAAGACAAGTAGAAATGAGCAAGTGGAACTATCCCAAGAGCTCACGCTGGGCTAAGAATAGTGTGTGTCCAATCAGGCAGAGTATGACCTGCTAACACATGGTATGGTACCCTGAGTGAAGTGCTCAGAAGGGTTTTGCCTTGGTACTCTGACCGTATTATCCTTAGTTTAAGGTCTGTTTTATTCCCAGCTGGTAATAGTTAAAACAAGCTTAGAAAGGATTCACTGATTCCAAGTAACTTAACTGAACCCTAGAACATAACTCAAATACAGTAAAAAAGATATGGGAGGGAAAATACCACTGAAAATGTAAAATTTACAATGTCAAGCACCTGATCAAAAATTACCAGGCATACAATAAAGCAAGAAAAATGACCCACAACGAGGAGACTAGTCAGTCAATAGAAACAAACCATGAAATGGCACAGGAAGTAGATTATTTGACAATAATATTAAATAAGCCATTTTGAACATGTTATACAGTTGAAGAAATTTGAGGAAATTATGAGCATATTGAGGATAAACATGGAAAGAAAAAATACCCAGATCAAAATTCTGATGATGAAATACACAATTTCTGACATTAAATATATATTTAGTGAGATTAACAACATATTAGATAAATGAATTTAAAACCATAGCAGTAAAAACTATCTGAAAGGAGACACTGTAAGAAAAGAAGATTGAAATACAAGAACAATAAAAAATCAGTAAGCTGGGGGAGATCAAGAGGCTAACAATATATGCTGGAATCCTAGAAAAAGAAATACTTAAAGAAATATGGCAATTTTTTTTCATATTTAATAAATACTGTAAATACATAGGCATGAGATTCTCAGTGAGCCATAAGCAGAAGAAACATTAAAAGAAGAAAAAGGCCTATAGTAATCAAATCGT
>NW_007789169.1:0-2198 GCF_000696425.1 Galeopterus variegatus
ACCTCACTTTTCTCAAATTCACATTTTTTAGTTCAAATTATATTCACAGATAGAATGGAATTAGATAATTATCACCTGGAATTCTAAATATCATTGTCAGAATGAGTTATTCCAATAACTGATTTGATCCTGTGCCTACTGGTATAGTGAAAATATGCCACTTTGCAGTTTAGTAATTGACACTGTTGGAGTTTTATAGTTGCTGTTGCAGTCTCTAGAGAGAAAACAGTCAGCATTACCATAATTTAATTACAAGAAATTAAAACAAATCAAATTATTGTAAAGAGTTCAAACAAATTCAGTTTGCTTTGATAAATGCAATACTAGTTTTGATCAAATAAAAACATGATACCAACTTACTAGCTGTCATAAAAATGTAAACCACTTTCATGTTCAGAAAATCTCTTGAAGACAGTTAAAAGGTATCTTAAGGATAACATAATTTTTTGTATCTTAATTTTATAGCCTAAAGGGAGAAGTTGACTGTCTAATTATATCAGCATACAGATTTATATGATTCATTATGTTCACTTCCAGCAAAGTTCAATATTTCCTTCTTCAAAGGAAAAAAGTTTTCCTTTTACTGGCACATCCGAGGAAAGTGGTGAAACACATTTTTCCACACGTCTCTGGTTTTATTACAACCAGTAGCAAAGTGCATAAATAAATGAGAAATAAAAATGTAAAAATGCATATCTTGAACCAGTTATTAAACAAATGCAAATAAATTCAGTAATCTAAAACTATTTCCTTAATAAGATTGGCAAATAGTTTTAAAAAAAAGGAATTTTTGTTTTTAGTAAGAGAGTAGTAAAACAAAACCTCATGCAGTTTGTACAAAGATTAACTGTTACATTCTCAAAAATGAATTTATGTTTAGATATAAGAAGATATAATTCTGCATATGCATGACTCAGAAATTCTACATGTAGAAACTTATCATCAGTAAACAACAATGATGTTTCATAAAAATATTCTGAAGTTAGAATGCTTATAAGAAGTTGTTTATTAGCATAAATATTTTTAAAATGTGAAACATAAATCAATAATGAGCAATAATTAAAATAGAAGAGAATGAATTTAAATGATATATGACCTTACTTTATTAACAGTATACTGCAGAAGAATATTTACTTCCTTAGAAAAATGTTTTATTAGATAAAATAGTAAGCTGTATGCTATTATACTATGTATGTGTTATATGTATGGTCTACACATTATGTTTGTATGTATATAATTATATATATTTATATAGACCTACAAAGATTCTATAATCTATTATTGATATGATTATGCCTTATGTTTGCATTATGAGTTATTTTAATTTTCTTCTTTTAGTGTTTATCTTGATTTCTAACCATCGATGGTTAATTGAAGCCTCTATGAGCTCCATGGCCTTCGCTCATAGAAAAGCTATTATTCCGAGTGGCTCTGTTTCTAGATACATTAACAGAGAGAAATATTATGTGGCAAATCATTTCATTGGCTCTTTGTGGTTATGTCCAGAAATTAGGCATGGCCAAAACAGGTCCCAGAGCCACTGCTAACTTTAGTGCCATGGAGACCAGCCAACCTGTCCTACATGTGCCTAGAAGAAAGAGCACTGGAGTTATTGTGAACAGCATTAGTGAATCCCACACTTATGAGGGAAGAGAGACACGGAGAAAGAGAGAAAGAAAGACAGAAAATAGACATATTTCCATTAAAGAGATATTCTTTGCTGATAGACATTCATTCCTTTTGAGGTAATTGTAGTTTTCTCCCTGAAATTTGTTGTTTAATTAGTTAAACTTCCTGTGGTTATTTTTGAGACACCCAGGTCTATCTTGCCTGCAGGTTCACCTAAGAGGAAAAAACAAAAACAGAAACAAAAACATTGAAATCAAACCAAAAAAAGTTTTTCTTTTTTCAAAAGAAAACTATTGAAAGCATAGCAGAAATAATTGAATTTTAGGTCCACTGCCTTATTTTTATAAAGTTTTGTTTAATTTATTTTATTCCTATGTACTGGTGATTATACATATTGTTATGGCTTACATTACAATTGTACAACTCATATTTAGTGGACAGTAACGAGTTAAAGATAAAAAAGTGCTGAGCGAGTGTTTCTCCTATTCTCAGCCAGCCAACAGCCTTAGATATATGGCTACTTTGATTTAAAGAAAGAGAGCATATAAATAAAAGTTTTTCTTAGTTTC
>NW_007789170.1:0-274 GCF_000696425.1 Galeopterus variegatus
TTCCACCATCTTGCAATGTGAGACCCCTGGGTCACTGTCGCCACCACCAGATGGACTTTGTTTTTTTTTTTTTTTAAAAGATGACCGGTAAGGGGATCTTAATCCTTGACTTGATGTTGTCAGCACCATGCTCACCCAGTGAGCTAACTGGCCATCCCTATGTGGGATCCGAACCCGTGGCCTTGGTGTTATCAGCACCGCACTCTCCCGAGGGGGCCCCGGGCCGGCCCACCCCCCGGGGGACTTTGGGAGTGCTAGCCTCAGAAAACGTAAG
>NW_007789170.1:969-2198 GCF_000696425.1 Galeopterus variegatus
TTAGTCTGTTTATGTTGTTTATAACAAAATACCAGAAACTGAGTGATTTATAAAGAAAAATGAAATTTATTGCTTACAGTTTCTTTTTTTTCTTTTTTTTTTTTTTTTTTTAAAGATGACCGGTAAGGGGATCTTAACCCTTGACTTGGTGTTGTCAGCACCACACTCAGCCAGTGAGCAACCGGCCATCCCTATATGGGATCCGAACCCACGGCATTGGTGTTATTAGCACCGCACTCTCCCGAGTGAGCCACGGGCCGGCCCACCACCAGGTGGACTTTGGGATTCCTAGCCTCAGAAACTGTAAGCAATAGGGGCCGGCTTGTGGCTCACTCGGGAGAGTGCGGTGCTGATAACACCAAGGCCACGGGTTCGGATCCCATATAGGGATGGCCGGTTGCTCACTGGCTGAGTGTGGTGCTGACAACACCAAGTCAAGGGTTAAGATCCCCTTACCGGTCATCTTTAAAAAAAAAAAAAAAAAAAGAAACTGTAAGCAATAAATTTCATTTTTCTTTATAAATCACTCAGTTTCTGGTATTTTGTTATAAGCAACATAAACAGACTAATACAGGTCCCAAGAATGCCCTGTGCTGGTAGGTGGGTAGATGGGGTCCCAGGAATCAGGGTCACTGCCCCATGGCCATCTCTGCAGATCATGGTATGGACCCATGGAGGCTTTCTGATGGTTGGCACTGCCACCTCCCAGGATGGATCAGCCCTGCCTGCCTACTGCAATGTGGTAGTGGTCACAGGCCAGTACCACCTTGGTATCCTTGGCTTCTTCTGGTGAGCTGGCAGGCACACAAGGACACTGCTTGCACTGAGGAGAGGCTAGCTCATGAGAGGAACTGGGGATCTTGGGGGGGCAGTCCAGAGCCTGACTGTGTAGGGCTCCTCTGCCATGCTATCTGGGGCAGAGAAGGGTGCTCCCTGAGGATCCACCCTGGGGGAGGGACCCAGCCAAAGCCAGAATTGTACAGTGAACTTGGTCCCTTGGGCAGAGGGTATTGACTCCTTGGCTGGGGTGTGGGGGCAGAGAGCAACAGACTCTGGCAGCCACGTGAGAGCCAGCCAGGTTGGGCCTGCGGATGCCAAGCGTGGCTCATAGCCAGGCCAGACTTTGGCAGCAGAGGAAGGTCCAGCATCCTGGTGGCTGATTCAAAGCAAAGCTGCAAAGGCCAAGGAAAATCTGTCAGGGGAGCCCACCTGTACCAACCACTGCCCCA
>NW_007789171.1:0-2198 GCF_000696425.1 Galeopterus variegatus
ATTGATTTCTTTTTGTTTCAAACTTGTGTCAAAGTCTGGGTAGCTTTCCCAGAAATATTATTCAGTACATGAGCCCAGCACCCCAGGGAGAGCAGAGCCCTGCAGGTGACCCTGCAGAGCCCAGCTCGAGGGAGCCCTGGCCTCCAGCGGCCTCCTTCCTGAGGCCCTGCCTCTTGTCTGCAGTGGAGTCCCACAAGAACTTGCGCCTAAAGACAGACGGCTTTGTTTTCACTGCTCTGATAATAAAAACACAAATTATGAAATAATGTAAACGTGCGTATGAAAACATACAGAAAAGCCAAACACAATAGCAACCCAGCCAAGTACAGCGAGTTTAGCTTGGAGCTGCTGGGAGGAGCCCTGAAGACGCCCAGCATGGAGGACTCAGGCCTTATAGGACATGCAAGCGCACTTGGAAAAGATGAACTTTGAAAAACTACTTACACACAAAATTCAATTGCGATAATGTACTTTTGGGTTTTAGTATTTCAAAATAATTTTAGACTTACAGAAAATGTGCAAAAATAACAGAAAGATTTCCCATGTACCTTCCTCCCAGATTCTCCTCATGTTAACATCTTATGCAACCAAGCTACACAGATCCAACCAGGAGTACAGGCTGGTGCAACGCTGCCACCTAAACCACAGGCTGTATCTGGATTTCGTGATTTTCCTTTGATATCCTTCCTTTGATGCAGGATTCAATCTAATTTCCCAACCTGCATTTAGTTGTCTGGTCTCCTCTCCTCCACCATGCAACCGTCTGTCTGTCCTTGTCTTTTATGATGAGTACCCTTGGAGAGAACTTTGTAGACTGTTTCCCACTGTCTTATTGTAAACAACGTTAACCCTGATCGCCAGGCTAAGGCACTGCCTACTGGGCTTCTCCACTGTAAAGTCACGATTTTTCCCTTTATAATTAATAAATACCTTGGGGAAGATGCTTTGAAGGTACATACATATCTTGTTTCCAGTTAAACTTTTGCACACGCTGATTTCGTAGCCGTAAGTGAATCTTGCCTGCAGTGGTTGTGACTGTGCTGTCCTCACAGCAGTCGCATACTTCCCTGATCCTTTTTACACTGATTGATTGATGGAAATTCCTCTGTCAGGAAGAGCTGCTCCTCCCCACCCATCTATTCACGAGTATCAGGACGGACGCGTGTCATTTTATGGGCTGTAATAGAATGTTTTCACTATTTATTTAGTTGCCCGAACCATCCTATCTTTGGCGGCCGGGACTTCCCTCGGGTGGGCTCCCAAGCCCTGTCCACGTTCCGTGTCCTCCTGAGCACGTCCTCACCTTCTGGCAGCACGAGATGCTCTGTGAACCATCCTATCTTTGGCGGCCGGGACTTCCCTCGGGTGGGCTCCCAAGTCCTGTCCACGTTCCGTGTCCTCCTGAGCACGTCCTCACCTTCTGGCAGCACGAGATGCTCTGTGCTCACCTGGCATTTCCCCTTCCCGGCCCTGGAGTCGGCTGGTCCTCTGAGGAGCCCGGGTTCCTTGCACTGGGCTGTAGCTGGGACTTTAATGGCAGTTAGAAACCAGGACCTGGGGGTGAGGTGAGCTCGTGACCACAGGTGCCTCCAGGCCTCTCAGCCACAGAGCCAGACGTGTGTGAGGACTGACCTCCGCAGGCACGGCTCCTGTTGTCTGCACACGCGCGCACAACGTGAGTCCTCACCGGTGCCTCTGTGGCTGCTCCATACCCAGCTTAGTTCCCACTTCACCCTGGCAGCGAGAAATTGGCCTCTCAGTATCCACACTGCAGTCCCCCAGTTGCTCAACCCTAGCGTATTTGCAGGAGTTTCATGATGGCTCGCACACCAGTGAACAACACACTTCCTAACTGGAGCACAGTGCTGTGTACACCTCTGAGTTTGCTTTGTTTCAGTCTTACGCTACCAGTCAAGCTGCCGTCACAGTTCCGAGGCTCCTTCGTTTTTCTCCCATGCAATTCAGTGTGGAAATGTGATTTATTCTGTAATGTATTTAGGCTCACTGTGTGGTTTTGCTCTCATTTTATGTCCTTTGATTCATTTAAAATTATGTTTTGTTTATATGGTGGTTCTCCAACGACTGGGTAAATTTAGTGCAAATTGCTCTTTGGAGTTGAGTGTTACTATCACGGCACCTCAGATGTTCATTTGAGATCCCATGGGATATGGAGGAACTGCCAAAAATGCTGTGTGGTC
>NW_007789172.1:0-2197 GCF_000696425.1 Galeopterus variegatus
ATAGATGCTTATCATATCTATTACAAAATTATTGTTTTAAAATTTAATGTCATTAGCATTACATTAGTGTGTTCTTTGAAAATGAATCTGAGTTATTTTTTCCATTATGAAAAAACCAAAAGCAGAATACATATTCTTTTTTTTTTTTTTTTTTTTCCTTTTTGTCTTTTTTCGTGACTGGCAACGGGATCGCAACCCTCAGTGTTGGCCCGCACCTCGCTCAGCCAGTGAGCGGCCGGTCTGTATGTGGGATCCGAACCCTTGCCGGGAGCGCCACTGCGCTCGCAAGCGGCGCACTGTAGCAGTGCGCCACCGGGCCGGCCCCAGAATACATATTCTTATGTATAAATATTTCCATTTGCTTCTCACAAATTTGTAAGTTTTAATTTCCATTCTTGTGAAGAGTGGAACCTCTGTATAAAGAAAATTTTCTATTTCCTTAAATAAACAAAGGTAGCAGAATACAGCATTGTCTGTTTTAATGTTATAACTATGAAATGTGTGTAATCAGGAGACTCAAAGAAGGTAGGAAAATATTGAAATACTTGTGTCAGGTTGGTAGCTTGGTGCCTGGTACGTAATTTTGTACTTAATAAATATTTTTGGAACGGATAAATAGTGGGACCATGATGACTCTTTTTTCTATTTTGTTTGTTATAATACTAAGAGAATAAATAAAGAAGGAGAAAATTCTGTAAAGATTCAGACACACCGATTTCTTAAAACATTGTTCTAAGAAAACCTGTCATTTGTGTAGCTCCATATTACATTCTGTACCTCTTAAAAATCTTTATTTATTTTAATGAAAGCCATCCTGATGGGTGTGGAGTGATATATCATTGTGGGTTTGATTTGGCTATTTCCCTAATGGTTGGTGATGTTAAGCATCTTTTTTGTTGTTGAGTTGTAGGAGTTCTTAATATATTCTGGATACTAGAGCCTTAATAGATATGTTATTTGCAAATATTTTCTACCATGATTTGGATTGTCTTTTTACTTTCTTTAATATATTCTTAATATATTCTGGATACTAGAGCCTTAATAAATATTTTCTACCATGATTTGGATTGTCTTTTTACTTTCTTCATAGTATCCTTTGAAACTGACCAAGTTTTAAATTTTGATGAAATCCAGTTTATTTTTTCTTCTGTCATTTGTGGTTTTATGTCATATCTAAGTAACTATTGTCTAACCCAGGGTTATGAAAATTTACTTGTGTTTTCTTCTAAGAGTTGTATAGTTTTAGCTGTTATATTAGGTCTTTGATCCATTTTGAATTAATTTGCGTATATGTTGTATATTCTTTTGTATGTGGAATCTAGTTGTCCCAACAGCATTTTGTGAAGAGACTATTCCTTCATTATTGAATAGCTTTTGCACTCTTGTTGAAAATCAATTGGCCATAGATATATGGGTTTAGTTCTGGACTGTGAATTCTATTTCAATGAATAAGTCTGTTGTTATGCCAGTAGCACACTGCTTTGATTATTGTAGCATTATAGTAAGTTTTAAAAGTGGGATGTAAGTTCTCCAACTTTGTTTTTTCTTTTCAGGATTGTTTTGGATGTTCAGAGCTCCTCATAATTTCTTATGAATTTTAGGGTCATCTTTTACATCTCTGCAGAATAGGTTGTTGGGATTTTGATAGGGATTGAATTGAATCTGTAGAGAACTTTGGGTAATATTGCCATCTTAACAATGTTAAGTCTTCCCATCAGTGAACACAGGATGACCTTTCATTTATTCTTTGGTTTCTTTCAGCAGTGTTTTGTGGATTTCTATGTTACACAAGTCTTTCGCCTCCTTGGTTAAATATATTCCTAAGTATTTTATTATTTTTGATGTTAGTGTAAATGGAATTGTTTTCTTAATTTCCCTTTTGGATTATTCATTGCTAGTGTATAGAAATACAACTAATTTTTGTATGTTTATCTTGTGTCTTGAAACTTTGCTGAATTTGATTTTTGGCTCTAATAGTGTTTTGGTGGATTCATTAGGGTTTTCTAGATAGAAGAGCATGTCATCTGCTAATAGAGATAATTTTACTTCTTTCTTTTGAATTTGGGTGCCTTTATTTCTTTTTGTTGCCTAATTGTTCTGGCTAGAACTTCAAGTACAATATTTAATTTAAGTGGCAAAAGTGGGCATCCTTGTTTTATTCCTGATCTTAGGGGAAAAACTTTCAGAAAAGCCCTTT
>NW_007789172.1:7188-8008 GCF_000696425.1 Galeopterus variegatus
AAGCAGCCGCAGCCCGAAATGCTCAGAGCAGCTTTTTCTTTCTCTCATCATAGTTTCTCCCGCCTTTATGAACTTCGTAGGTCTCTCCTCCTCTTCCCCTGAGCTCCAGCGGCTCCGGCTTGGCTTATGTTCCTTTTTTTGGTTGTAAATTCATTGATTTGTGGGAGAGACTGGTGCTGTAGTCCGTCTATTCCGCTATCTTGATTGGATCCCTTGAAAGTATTTTCTAATTTGCCTTATAATTTATTTCTAATTCTACTTGATCCACTGGTTGTTTAATTTACACTTGTTTGTGAATTTTCCAGCTTTTCTTTTGTTGTTGATTTCTAGTTTTATTCCACTGTGGTCAAAGAAGATACTTTGTATGCTTTCAGCATTTTAAAATTTATTGAGATGTATTTTGTGTACATATGGTCTAACCTGGAGAATGTTCTGTGTGCACCTGAGAAAAATGTGTACTGTGCTCTTTGTGGGTAGAGTGTTCTATATGTGCCTGTAAGGTTTAGTCAGTTTATTTTGTGTTGAAGCTCTCTGTTTCCTTATTAATTTTCTGTCATATTGAAAGTAGGATATTGATGTCTCCACATATGTTGTAGAGTTGTCAAGTTCTCCCTTAATCTCTCTCAGCTTTTGTTTCTGAGGCTATTTTGTTAGGTTTTTATGTGTTTGTAATTATTATATCTCCTGGTGGACTGATCCTTTTGTTAATGTAATATGTCTTTGTCTCTAGTAACAAAATTTGTCTCAAAGTCTATTTCGTCTGATAGTGGTATAGCCACACCATCTCTCTTTTGGTTACTATTTGCGTGTATTATCTTTT
>NW_007789173.1:0-2197 GCF_000696425.1 Galeopterus variegatus
CCCAATTAAGAGGATGGACAGTTTGGTGATGGGTATAAATGTTCTCTTTGATTTTGCTTTACGGGACTGAAAGAACACAGCTTGAGACGTTTTTGTCCCCCTTCTGGATGCATTTGGGCTGAATTCCTAGAAAGAGAGAGACAGAAAGTAGAATGGCAGTTTCCAGGGGCCGGGGGAGTGAGAGTCATGAATGATGTATCTAGCAACATAGTGCTGTCTCCAAAATGAACGATCCAGGTAGCTCCCTATGCAGTGGAGGGAAGTGAAGAGTGGCAGCATGAACTGGCAGAGTGGAGAGCTTCTGCAGCCACCCGTGCCAGCGCGCTCACAGAGCTGTCCTTTCCTGTGTATTCAGCAAACCCGAGAGTGCAGGGGACTGCTGCTCATTACAAACCATTCCATTCGAGTCTTCAAGGCTGAAATTCAGTAGAAGGATCTGCTGAACATTGCACCTTGATTTCGGGTTATGATATACATGTATCTTCCAAGCTGTAGGGCTGAAGGAGAGAGGAGGATGAATTATTTATTTTACCTTCAAATTATTGGACCGTTTATTAAATTTAAAGTCACGATCCATTATTCATTCCAGTTTATTCCATGCAAAGGTGTTGATGGGTTTTCCTGGATGCAGATAATTTCAGCTGTGCTGACTGCAGTGATCAGCTCATGTTCCTGAACTGACATATGCACCTTCAGGATTCAGCTTGCAGACCTACACAGGTAGGACCATGCTATTGGTTAAAGTGGTCGACTTCTGTATTGCAGAGGTTTTCAAGTATGTTGGGAAATAAAATCTTATATTTTACTCCAAATTTGTCTATTTTTTTTTCAAATTCATATGGAGGGGAGGAGAAATTCATCTTTTTTTTTTAAACTAACGAAGGCATCCAACCTAATTTGTCAATGTTCAGACCCTCCTGTTCTAGTCAATAAGGATGAGCACAGGAAATAAAGATAATCAACAAATCCTTCACGCCCCAAGGCTTCTGTGTGTCCCTTTGTGGGCTGTCCCTTGCAGCCCTCCCCACATGCCCAGGTTCCCAGGCAACCGCTGATCTGCTTCTTGTCATTTTAAGTGGACTCTTGCAGTGTGTACCTCTTTTGTTTGGCTCCTTTCATTCAGCATAATTATTTTGAGATTCTTCCATGTTGCTGCCTGTAACGATAGTTCATTTCTCTTTATTCTAAGTGATATTTCACTGCCTGGATACAACAAAATAGGTCAATACATTCCCATGTTGATGGGCATTTGGATTGTTTTTAGCATTTGTCTATTACAAATAACGCGGATCAGAGCATTAGTGTACAAGTCTTAGTGTAGACATATACTTTCATTCATTTTGGGGAGATATCTGTGAGTAGTATAGCTGACTCCTATGGCAGGTGAATGCTTATTATTTTAAGAAACAGCCAAATGCTTGTACCATTTGACATTCTCATCAGCCGTGTTACTATCAGGGGAAGGTAGAAGAGCAGGTTGCAGGGTCCCCACTTGGTGACACCCAAGGAAGTTCTCCTCTTTACTATGTGGGGAGGGACAGGGGAGCCTTGTTTCTGCTGGATGCAGTGGAAGCCCAGGCTCCCCATGTGGTCTCCACTGACATGTGGAAAGGGTGTTGTGCCTTGGTTCAGGTTGGCAGGGATGAATGTCCCGGCACCTTGCTTGGCCTTCTCAGACACCCAGCCTCCCAGGGCTAGAAGTCCAGGATCCCACTCAGCCTCTTCTGGTGAGGGTGGGGTGGACCACAGTCTTTTCTGTGGTGTTTTGCTGGTGTAAAGTGGTTATTGTCTAAGTGTTTTTGTCTTACTAGGCCACTTCTTTCCTGGGCGTTTGTGGAGAGAATAGTTTTTTTGTTGGGGCTTTCTTGGGTTGCTCCCACCGGTATTTCCCAGTTGCCATTTTCTTCTGCTGCAGGTCTGGGGTATATGAGGCAAAGAGAAAACCCAGAGGACTCACCTCCATGTCATGAAGACCCAAGAATACTATTTTAAAATTACACTTTAAACATTTTAAGTGACAAATAATAATGATACGTATTCATGGGGTTCGATGTGGTGTTTTGATATAGGAATATACACTGTAGAAAGATTAAATCAAGTGAATTATCATATCCATCACCTCACCTACTTATTTTCTTTTTGTGATGAGGATGTTTAAAATCTACTCTTTTAGCAATTTTTAAATATGCCATATACT
>NW_007789174.1:0-2197 GCF_000696425.1 Galeopterus variegatus
ACACCTGTATAAGTCTTAATAGTGTGCAAACAGCAGGATTAGTGTTTCTGGGTCTCTGCTGCGCAGGGGTACCCACCTGGCTTAATCAGTTTACACACAAAAGGCCATAGGCTCCTATGGGGAAAAAGGCAAAACAGACAAAGAAAGGGCAGATGGGTCTTTTCTTTCACTAGGTATTTGGATTCATGCATTCATTCATTCAATAAAGAAATATTTATTAAACATCAACTAAGATCCATGTACTGTGCTAGGTACACAGTGGTGAACAAAAACAGTTACGTTTCTGGCCATTATGACATTTAAACAAACTGTGGGTTAAACAAAAGCATGAACTTCAGCCTGATTTCAAGCTGCTTGAATTTAGGGTAATGTCTTATTTATCATTTCATTCCCCAGTAAACTAGCAGAGTGACTTACAAATAATAGGTACCTAATACATATAAAGGAAATGAAAGTTTTTAGTGTATAATAGGTACCCATACATATAAAGGAAATGAAAGTTTTTAAGTGTATAAGATTAGTTTTAAAGTAATGTAGTAGCAGTAATAACAATGATGATAATAATAATAATAATCACTGTCATTTATTGAAAGTATACTATGTGTCAAGCACCAACTACTCAAAACAGTCTTTTGAAATAAAATGTTAAGTGACATTCAAAAAAATCTCCTACATGGAACCTGCAGACCCCCTATTACTACCATATAACAATTCAGTATTCACTTCTAGGAAGCTGATGGGACTAACAGACTGTGTCTTATTGATCTCAAGGAAAGTGTGCCAGGATTTTGGGGCCTCTTCCAAATGCCTACCTGTGTTAATAAAGGGGAAATCTACAGCATCTGAAAGACCTCCTTTGAAAGCTGGCCTTTGATGAGTATACTGTTTGGAAATCAGTGGTTTTCAAACTCTAATGAGCATCAGAAGCACCTGGAAGGACTGTTATAATACAAATGGCTGGGCCACATCTCCAGGGATTCAGCAAATGTGGGGTGGGGCTGGAAATCTGCATTTCTAAGAAGTTCCAGGGTAAGGCTGATGCTGTTGCTCTGCGGATTACATGTTGAGAACCACTGTTTTTATAGTGCTTTGGTTTCAGATTCTGTCACACACTGTTAGGACTTGAGCCACTAGAGATCAGACTTATGGAGAAAGGCTCTCTCTAAAATGAGAGACAGAGACCTGTTTTTATAGTGCTTTGGTTTCAGATTCTGTCACACACTGTTAAGACTTGAGCCACTAGAGATCAGACTTATGGAGAAAGGCTCTCTCTAAAATGAGAGACAGAGACAGAGACAGAGAAACATGAAGGAATGAAAAGTGCAGACAAAACGCTGGGGTTCACCTCCATCCCAGAGTGAGCAATTGCAGTTCTAGGATCTAGGGACAGGTGAAACCGTAGAAGACAGCTAGAAGTAGTGCAAGGAATAATCAGGCATTATCTATCAGAGTGATTATTAGAAAATACAGGGAAAGAAAGCCCTTAGACTAGGAATTTCTTGCTATCATGTAACTTCTATTTTATTACAAAACTAAAGAATAAAAGCATAGTCTTACCCAGAGAGGGGAAGCCAGCCCAAATTCTGGAACATCCTAAGACTAGTAGATTATTTTGTCATTCTAGTTTTATAAGTAAATGAATTGAGGCTCAGAGAGGTTATATGTAACACCCCATGGTCACAAAGCAAGGAAGCCAAGAGCCTATATGAGAGGTCTTCAAAAAGTTCATGGAAAGATTCATGTTACCTTTTAATTCTATTTTTCAACAAACTTTCTGAAGTACTCTCAGATTTGATCCAGGTCTCTCTGGCTCCAGAGAGCACTTATCCATTTGTATTATTCTGGTTTTGCCTACTTTACGCGGCTTCAATATATTCTTCTTCAGAAAGTACTATCAAATGCTTACTGGGTACTTAACGATGTGCTAGGTGCTAATTATATTTATATTAACTCATTTAACCTTAAAAGTAATCCTGAGAAGTAAGTATCATAGAATTCCATCTATATAGATAAGAAAATTGAGGATTAAGAAATTTGTCCGACCTTGCAGAGATACTGGCAGGAAAAAAAAAAAATACTATTCCAAACCAATTTTCCTTCAGAGCTAGAATCTTTACCTTTTTTTCTTTTCTAGTGCCAACCAACTCCCACCATTCAGCCAAATTGGTCTGTCTCTGGATCCTTATTTCTAATTAAG
>NW_007789175.1:0-2197 GCF_000696425.1 Galeopterus variegatus
AATTTCTGGGTTTCTTGGCCATTTCATTCATTCAGTAGGCAGTTTCTCCTAAGCATCTATTATGTGCAGGACACTGACCAGTGCCAGAGAGAATAAAGTGCTCTCTTTAAATTCACCGCATAGAGAAAGAAAAGACACACAAACACAACACTCAGACAGCGGTTCTCAGCTGGGGGTTATTTGGGGAATGGGTGGAAACATTTTTTAGTTGTTACAATTGGGTGAGGGGGGTGGATGGCTACTGGCGTCTAGTGGGTAAAGGCCAGGGATGCTGCAAAAGATTCTCTAACACACAGGACATCCTCCTACAACAAAGTCTTATCTGGCCCAAAATGTCAATAAGTGCTGAGGTGGAGAAACCTTTATCCAAGATAATGTGTCAGGTGCTATAATAAAGGTATTAGTTGTACTGTTTGGATGCAGAGCCAAGGGTAATTAAACCTGTCTTAAGGAAGCAAGGAAGGCTTCACTTCACAGAGACTTTGTGGTTTCAACTTGTCTGGAAGGATGAGTGGGGCTTCTCCAAGTAGAAAGAGGAGGGATAGGAAAACAGATGATAGGAACATGTTCAAATCACATCACGGGTGCAGGTGTGCCTGGGGCAGCCCCAGCTTGTGCAAGGTGTTCCAGCATCACTATTCATTGGGACCTGTTCTGCTCTGAAATGTGCCCCAGTCTGGACATAGATCCATGGCTGTGCTGGGCTCAGCAGGCTGGGTGGCTGGGATGAAGAGGAGCAGGGGGATGGAAGCTGGGTCACGAGGGCTTGTGAGGCGGAGGGGCTGGGCTCTAGCCTGAGAGCAGTGGGCACCCACTGGGGGCTGTCAGCCGGAGACCTGCCTCAGAGAGACCAGAGCAGAGGCTGCCGCAAGGATGCAGAGCAAGAGGACAGGCAGTGAGGGCGATCACCTCTGCGCAGGGCCTCTGAGAATCCATCTTGGGGTCTTGGGTGAGGTTTGGAGACAATAGGGCCAAGGGCTCCATGTAGTGATGAGGACAGGGAACCCTCTCATTCTAAAAGGGAGCCCTGGAGAGGTCATATGGCCTCTCCTGGCCTTTGGCAGGCCCTCCTTCTTCTAGCCTCCCAGGCATAAGTCGTGACTGGGTGGCAATCACAAGCAGGGAGTCAGGAACGTGGCGTTTAGCCTCAACTATGCTGCTGACAGCTGTGTAACCAGGGGTGGTCGCAGCGATGTTTGGCTTTGGTTTCTCCATCTGTACCAGGAGTAGGTGGACCAGATCATCCCTAAGGCCCTTTCCAGCTCTCACCTCCTATGTTCTCACACATTCTACTCCTGGCCCCCTCTAAGAAGTGGATTCTGTAGCCACATAGTCCCAATTAGGTGTCTCAGTGATGAGCTGGTGGAGGCCACTTCCTCTTCCCAGGACCGGGGTCTTCAATGAAATGAGAACAATTCTATGACTTGGAGAAGGCAGCCCTTTGGGACGGGTATCATCCAGACCACTGCTGAGTCACCCTGAGTGTCACACCATTGGAGTCTATGGCTGTGAACTCCCAAGAAGCCCCCCTCCTGGGGCCCGTGTCCATGGAGCTGTTCGAGGCCCCAGTGTGTTTCTAGAGAGCAGGTAAACAGGCTTGGCCACAGGAAAAGCAGATAGGGTGCAGCCCAGAGAGCCATCAGAGGGAACGCTGTCTTGCTATTTACAGATGGCGTAACTCGAGTGGGTGGAACGACAGCAGATGGGGCGAGGCGGGACTGAGCAGGAGAGAGATTTCTAACGAGACAGACTCCCGACTGTGTACAGTATAGTGACGCACAGCTGAAAAGTGTATCCCACAGGCAGGGCAGAGTGGGCAGATTGTCCCCGTCGATGGAACTGAGGTTCAGAGAAGTGCACTCATTCAGCAAGTGTAAGGCTGAGTATGTGGGTGCAGAACCTAAGCATTGTGACTCCCGTTTGGGGATGTTCCCAGGACTTCTATTCTGACGCCTTTTCATTGGTAGAGGGGGATGCTGAGGTCTAGAGAGACACATGGATGTGCCACTGGTCATCTAGCCGCTGAGTGAAACATCTGGGACTGGATTTGACTGCCTGTCAGCGTCTCCTGCCTTTAACTGGGCAAAGGGGCCGTCATATCCCCGCATCTGTTCCTTGTTTCAGAAATTGCTCGTGTAAAAAAAACCGGGGGGGGGGGGGAAGAAGATTTAACAACCTCAACTTTTTTTTTTTTTTT
>NW_007789176.1:0-2197 GCF_000696425.1 Galeopterus variegatus
CCTAATATTACTCAGGACAGACTCCAGCCTAAGTGAAACCCTGAGGCTAGTCCATAATGACAGTAAAAGAAATCATTCTGCCTGACTGATATGATATAATCTTTTAAAGGTAAGTTTTCAAAATATTTGAAATTTCAGTTGCTAATTCTGGAAGAGTAGGTCATAGAAACTTGAACTCAATTTTCCCTTCCTTTCTCCCTTTCCAAAGCCTCAAGCTATTGGAGAAAGACCAGACCACATTCAAAAATCTCTTTCAACTACAAAAAGAATACCCCAGAGTATCTTCTCCTCTCAAAATATTTCTCCAGGCTGTCTCTGGGGTTTTATGAAATCAAAGATAACTTATAGCTCATGAGTGTGCATACAGGACTTTGAAATTTATATGCCCCTTTCCAATGAGTTGTTTTAAGGAAGTTCATGGTTTTCCTGCCTTTGGGATAGTGCTAGTTCTGAAAAGCTTCTATACCTTAATGGAGAAATAAGGAATGAAAGGGATAGGGTAAAGGATCAACATTTTGTGAAAACATTTTATAGGCCAAGCACTCTTGTGCTTTCACTTTTACATACATCATCTCATGAAATCTTTATGCTTACACTGCCGGGTATGTTGTACTAGCTCCAGCTGAAAATGGAGTAAGTTGAGTGTTAGACAGTTGAAGTTACTCATCTGTGGTTAACTCATCGTGTTAGTGACAGAGACAAAATTCAAACCCAGCTGTGAGTGCCTCTGAAAGGTTTTGACTTATGTTTCTGTGATGAACAGTTGATAAAATACCCATCTAAAGAAAACATCAACTCAAATAAGTGCATCTGTGAAGCCCATAAAAAAGCTCATTTGAAAGTATTACTGAAAATATGGGGAACACAGGCAAAAAAAATGGATGTTTCTATTTAGCTGGTGAGACAATATTTTTGTGGAAGACTAAAGACAAGTTGTTAACAATATAGCAAGAGCTTGGTGGGCAGCAAAAATTATAAACTGCTTGCTGTTTGTTACCTACAAAGTTCATACCTTTGGCGTTAGGGGATTTTAGAATGTGTTGGAATTAACTGCTTCAGCCTGTGAGCTTTGACTTTCTCTGCGTCCGCCAGGTGAAAACATTTTTACTCCTACGGAAAACTAAAAACTTTCAGGAACCATTAGGGTTACTGGTGTGCTGGTAAATGCTTAACAACAGCTTCTGTGGGGAGAAAATAAAGAGCAACCTGATTTGTACCACTTATGCATTTCCATGGTTAAAATATTCTCGTTATGGCTAGTTTCAGGCTATCAACATCACATTACTAAACATGGAGTTGGGGAGAGATGCTTCATAGCTAATCACACTATTGTATTGTATTTCCATGTAAATAATCAAAATAGCATAGATACTAATAAAATGCAGTAAAATAATTATGAGATGATGTGTGTTCAGTGTTTATTAATTTTGTTTTAAATGTGATTTTTAAACATTATATTACTTAATTTTTAATAATGGCCGTGGTTAAAGACTAGCTCTAAAAACTCCTAAAAATTTAACAACTGGCTCTCAGAACCTGGCAGGAAACATCTCTTGCACCCTACTCTAATAGCTGCATTCTGCTCTTGGCTTCTCTGGGTTCATTTCCTCTCAGTCAGCTCAAATCACTGCTCCATGCTATAGACCTTCTGTCTGCCTTGAGTCCCGTCGAAATTGACCTATGAAGTGCCCCACTCTTTCATTCCCCAGAGTGACAGGTAAGTTTGAAAATTGCTCAAATCACTGCTCCATGCTATAGACCTTCTGTCTGCCTTGAGTCCCGTTGAAATTGACCTATGAAGTGCCCCACTCTTTCATTCCCCAGAGTGACAGGTAAGTTTGAAAATTGTCTAATAGATTAACTATATCAAGACATTTATAGCCTTAACACATTCATAAGAATAATTTCTTAATTAAAATGAATAGATGACTAATGGTAGAAATTTCAGGGAATATAGCAAAGCAATGCGTAAATAGTTTAGGCTGATAAAATTTCTCAGTAATCTGAAAATTACAAGGACCACCTCACTATCAATGCATAATATAGCCCTATATCCAGAGATCCTAATACCACTGTCATGTGATAGTTAAGACATCCAATTTTTCTTCTGACACAAAAGCAGATGAAAATTTATACTAGACCATAAATCCAATAGGGTGATGAACTTTCTGGGATTCCTTAAGTAAAGCAGTTTTTT
>NW_007789177.1:0-2197 GCF_000696425.1 Galeopterus variegatus
CTGAGGGTTGCGATCCGTTGCCGGACACGAAAAAAGACAAAAAGGAAAAAAAAAATTATAATCAGAAAGACTAAAAAGTTATTCTATTAAAGAAGACTGCTTTGCAAAAGGAAAAATCAAATAAATAAATTCTTGGAAGTAAAATTTTTATCTTTAAAATAGAAAATCCAAATAATAAAATATGGTATCTTAGTCCATTTGGGCTGCTATAACAAAATAACTTAGTCTGGGTAATTCATAAAAAAAAGAAATTTATTGCTCACTGCTCTGGAGGCTGAGAAGTTGAAGATCAAGGCCAGCAGATTCAGTGTCTACTGAGGAGCTGTTCCTCATGGATGGTGCCTTCTATATCTTTACATGATAGAAGAGGCAGGAGGCTCCCTCAGCCCTTTGTATTATAAGGGCACTAATCCTACTCATGAGGGTAGAGCCCTCAGGACTTAATCACCTCCTAAAGATCCTACCTCTTAATACTATCATATTGGGTATTAGGTTCCACCATATTAATTTTGGGGGGACACCAACATTCAGACCACAGCATAATGCAAACAGAAAAAATCGACTTATTGATGGGAAAAAAAATAAGAAGACTATTACGGAGATAGAACCAAAAGATAAAATGATGGAAAACATGAGAAAAAAGAGATAAGGCAGCCAAATCCAAAAGGTCCAACATCTAATAGAGTGCCAAAAAAAAGAACACAGACAATGAATAAAAAATATAAAAGAACATTTTCTGAATCAAAAGAAAAATCTTATGTTTTGAGACTGGAAAGACCCACCAAAGGTTGAAAAGGATGAATTTTTACTAGTTTGTCAGCTGGCCAGTATGGGGATCCGAGAGAAGGACAAATTTTTAAAAGACCCAACTAAACAGAACATGTTTATATCTCACAATATCATATACAAAGAGAAAATCCTAAAAGCTTCAAGCAAGTCTTTAGAAAGAAACAAGAATCACACTGGCCTTGGGGTCCTTGGTAGCACTACTGTATGCTTTTAGAAGATCACAGAGCTATACTTTCCAACATCTGAGGGAAATTACATGGAAATAAAATTTTACATTCAGCTATAGAATCAACCAAGCATTAGGGCAAAAGAAAGACATTTTCAGGCTTGCAAGGAGTCAGAAAATGTACCACCTGTTCATACTTTCCAAGAAAAAAATACTTGATAAAATAATCCAATGAAAAGGAAAAGGAAGATGTAAGATCCTAGAAACTGTGGAACTAGATCAGGAGCACAATGAAAAGAAAATCTAGGATGAGAGCTGTGAGTAGGTTTAGAAAGCAATTGATCCAAATCCACAAGATAAGCCAAAGAGCAAAGGAAGAATGTCTTCATCCCATTATACAAATGTCTGACAAAGAACACAGACATTCTCTAAGATAGGAAAAAGTAAAAGGGACAATTAGAAAGTCCAGGGGGGAAATGTTGTCTAGAAAGACTAAGGTTTAAATATTAAGCAGACCTAAATAGAACATAATTTGAGTAATTAGTGGACTATACAGAAAGATAACCTCTTTGACTTTAGTATCTAGACTATTCTTTTTTGACAGATACAATTTGAATGGCATACCACTTGTCAGTGGGTCCAAACACACGACATCATTCTCTAGAAAATAAATATTTACATAATTATAAAATTGTAAGTGTCACTTATATGTTTCCAATTTCAAAAGTCAACTAAAAATCCAAGGTATCTCATACTGGGATCTATGGACTACAACATCAGAATTACCTGATAAAAGGCCAGCCAATTAGCTCATTTGGATAGAGTGTGGTGTAACACTAAGGTCAAGGGTTCAGATCCCCATACCGGCCAGCAAAAAAAAAAATTTTAAAAAAAGGAACTACCTGGAAAGTTTATTTTAAAATGACACCTGGACTCCACCTCTAGAGATTCAGTAGATCAGGTGAAAGTCCCAGAAATCTACATATTAGTAAATTCTCCAAGTATATCATGTGCACACTAAATTTTAAGAATCATAGCTATAAAGCAGTAATCTCTAAAATTTCTCATTACACATCAGCAAAAGTCATTTGAGTACCCACCTCCAATATATGTACATTTATTTCTAAATAAATATTAATAATATATATTCTGGGGCCGGCCCGGTGGTGCACTCGGTTGAGTGCGGCGCTTGGGAGCGCAGCGGCGCTCCCGCCGAGGGTTCAGATCCCATATAGAGACCGG
>NW_007789178.1:0-746 GCF_000696425.1 Galeopterus variegatus
ATTCTGCTGCCTCCTGCATCAGAGTTAAACTGGCATGTGAAATCACAACCTCCAGTGAGTGTTTTTGGCAGAGATATTCAACACACTTTTCAAACCTGTTTGAATGCCGTTTGCCGTGTGATTTTGTTTCTAATTTCTGAAAACAAACTCCTCTCAGCTCTACCTCTCTTCTAACTAGCACACCTTCGGTTCTTTGAGTTATGCTGGATTCTAAGATCGGAAGCTTCTCTGACGCTTTTTGACAGAGATTTTGAAAGAGAAGTCTCACAATCCGTTTAACCCTTAGGCTCCAATGGGCTTCCACGCAGAACTTGCAAACAAGAATTCCTACAGGCTAGATGTGAGAACCACATTCTGCTGCCTCCTGCATCAGAGTTAAACTGGCTTGTGAAATCTCAACCTCCAGTGAGAGTTTTTGGCAGAGATATTCAACACAACTTTCAAACCTTCTTGAGAGCCGTTTACCATGTGATTTCGTGTCTAATTTCTAAAAACAAACTCCACTCAGCTCTACTTCTCTTATAACTAGCACACCTTCGCTTCAGTGTGTTATGCTGGATTCTAACCTCGGAAGCTTCTCTGACGGTTTTGGACAGAGATTTTGAATGAGTACTCTCACAAGCCCTGTACCCCATTGGCTCCAATGGGCTTCCACGTAGAACTTGCAAACAAGAATCCCTACAGGCTAGATGTGAGAACCACATTCTGCTGCCTCCTGCATCAGAGTTAAACTGGCTTGTGAAATC
>NW_007789178.1:1407-2197 GCF_000696425.1 Galeopterus variegatus
GTGAAATCACAACCTCCAGTGAGTGTTTTTGGCAGAGATATTCAACACACTTTTCAAGCCTGTTTGAATGCCGTTTGCCGTGTGATTTTGCGTCTAATTTCTGAAAACAAACTCCTCTCAGCTCTACCTCTCTTCTAACTAGCACACCTTCGGTTCTGTGAGTTATGCTGGATTCTAAGCTCGGAAGCTACTCTGACGCTTTTTGACAGAGGTTTTGAAAGAGAAGTCTCACACGCCGTTACCCCCTTAGGCTCCAATTGGCTTCCACATAGAACTTGCCAACCTGAATTCCTACAGTGTACATGTGTGAACCACCTTCTGCTGCCTCCTGCATCAGAGTTAAACTCGCTTGTGAAATCACAACCTCCAGTGAGTGTTTTTGGCAGAGATATTAAACACACTTTTCAAGACTGTTTGAATGCCGATTGCCGTGTTATTTGGCATCTAATTTCTAAAAACCAACTGCTCTCAGCTCTACCTCTCTTCTATCTAGCACACCTTCGGTTCTGTGAGTTATGCTGGATTCTAAGCTCGGAAGCTTCTCTGACGCTTTTGGTCAGAGATTTTGAATGAGAAGTCTCACAAGCCCTTTACCCCATAGGCTCCAATGGGCTTCAATGTAGAACTTGCAAACACGAATTCCTACAGGCTAGATGTGAGAACCACATTCTGCTGCCTCCTGCTTCAGAGTTAAACAGGCTTGTGAAATCTCAACCTCCAGTGGGTGTTTTTGGCAGAGATATTCAACACACTTTTCAAGCCTGTTTGAATGCCGTTTGCCGTGTGATTT
>NW_007789179.1:0-2197 GCF_000696425.1 Galeopterus variegatus
GTCACCTGCTCCTGTAGTGTACAGAAGTGTTCCAGCAGGGGAATGTGGTCTTTGGCACCAACCCCGGAGGGGGTTCAAGGTGGTGGTTCCCCAGCGATGGGTAGTGACGATCTGTTGACTCGTTGATGGGGCTCCTGGTTAATTTGCTCATTTATTTCTTCCACAAACAAGTGGCTCTGGTTATACAGCAGTCATCAGACACAATGTCCCCTGAGGGGAGCTTGCTGCAGGATAGGGACCCCAGACCTGGCAGAGGCCCTGACACAGACAGAAGCTCTGCATCAGGCAGTACATACAAGAATGCACAATGAAATGAACAGCAGGGTTTAAGGAAAAGGCCACATGTGACCCAGCAAATCCCTGGGAGAGCTTTTACTGCAGTCACTGGGTGTCACAGGGACATGAACAGCAGGGTCTCCCGTTAAGATAACTAAGCCTCACCATCCATCCAGGGAGCTCTGGCTTTGCTTGATCTTTGGAGGGGAGGCTGCAATGAGCCACACGTATCCAAGAGGATTCACTCCAGAGTGAGACCCGTGCTGCAGCCAGCAGCTGTGACATTCAGATCCATACCCAGGCACTGGAGACAGGGCTTTAGGGAAACTGAGGTGTTCCAGTGCAGGCCTGGGGCACTCCCCACCACACCCCGTGTGCTGGGGGTGAGAGCAGCTCTCGCTGTGTTCACATACTCTCGGTAGCACAGGAGCCCTGAATTCCATCCCAGCTCCACAGCCTTGGGATCTCGAGTCCCCTTCACCTCCTCAGAGGACCAGGACCATGTCCTTATCTGTCAGAAGCTGTGCAGGATCTGAGGACATAACACGCAGCCAGAGCGGGGCAGGCTCAGAGGAATCCTGCAGGTGTTGCACGTCCCAGCACCTCTCCGAAGTGGCTTAGGCAGATGAAGGCAGTCGGCGGCGTGCGCCAGGTGGCAGCTCGCGCGAGGTGGCAGCCCTTTGTTCTCTAGGAGAGCGCTGGCGAGAGGGACTTGCAGGGCAGTCTGGAGCTCTTTTTTTCTTTCAAGCCCTGGGAGGAAGAGTTTATCCAGTCGGCACCGCAAAGCTGTCTGTCTGAGAAGAGGGCCATCAGCCTGGCTGTGACTCTGTTTCCACATTGTCCCTCAGCAAGGTGGTCCCTCCTGCTGCAGGGAGGCCACCCCTCGTTGCCTGGGCAGGCGGGTTTTCTGAGGCCAAAGCAGCCATCATTCCGGGCATTAATGCTGTGACTTCCACAGGGTCACTGGGGAGGAGGGAGCAGTTGGAGACTCTGTCTGAAGCTCTTTCTACACCTCCAAAGAAAGGACCCAGGAGAGCGCATCTGTGCGAATCCACTCGCAGACAGCTGTGATCGCTGCAAGAACACGACTTAATATTTGTGAAGAGCTTAGCACGGTGCTGGCTCGTGTGGCTGCATGTTAAATAAATACACATAAACTGGGAAAACCTACTGTGCCAACGATGGGAAGGAGAGCAAAAAGTGCAGGAAAAAAGCTGAAAAACGGGGACGGTGGGGGCAGAGGGGAGCCTCCGCGCCTGCATGGAGCCAGGATGAGTAACACCTCCTGGGCCAGACAAGAAAGGCTTCCGGGAGCAGGTGGCGGGCCAGCTGGGCCAGCGGGCTCTGACCTACCCTAGGCGAACGTTTCAGTTCTTAGGAATTCTCAGAAGGCAGGGGTTGGGTTCACAAAACACATGAAGTATCTGAAAACCCTCCTATGGAAACTGAGCTCCTGTGGATTCCATTGGAGGGAAAACAGTCCCCCAGACGGAACTTCATGCTCTGGCTGTGTTCCAGAACTTCAGACTGGCGGTTTCCATGCCCGCGGAGTCTCCGATCGTCAACTGCCACTGGGCAGCCTCTGCCCAGGCGCTGACATCATGCACGGGAAGGAAATGACAGTGGTCTGGCCTCCTGCCCACCTATCTCTGTCATAAACTCCCAGGCATGTCCTCCCCGGGGATAATTACAATCCTTGTCACTTTTAGCACGTGATGTCATCTACCTGTGTGGCGTCCGTTTCTGTCCTACACGGCTGCTCACCAAAGCAGGGCCAGCGCAGGAGCGGGGCGGGGGCAGCCGTTGGCGCTCACAATGGCCTGAGTCACAGGCTGCTCACTTCCTCCATGCTCCTTTCCCTAGCCCGGGGCTGCCCTGCTGTGAGTCAGCAGCACTTATCAAGACCCTCAGAACTCAGAGG
>NW_007789180.1:0-2196 GCF_000696425.1 Galeopterus variegatus
CTGGTGGGATATTATTGAAAGAGTGTGGAGTTTGAATTCCAGCTCAGACATTTCTAATTGTCTTACCAGGCTAGCAAAATGGAAATGAATACCTACCATTTACCAAACAAATATTATTTCATAGGACATTTGCATATATTCTCACTTCATGTTCACAACAAATCTGGGTGGTGGGTACTATTGGTTTTTTGTGGTTTTTGGGGTTTTTTTATGGCTATAAGTTTATTCATCACAAAATAATCCCCTGCGATATTACTGAAGTGGCTGACCATGTCCACGACCAAATCCGCCTCTAAACTGGAATTCAGTTGCTGACCCAGCCCCAGCCTCGCCTTTCTTGTCAGCACCAGGGGGCACAGCTCTCTGTAAGCGTCTCCGTCGGCTTCCCCTCTTGTGAGTCCTGTAGGTCACTCACCCTCCAGACCTTTGGGCCGAGGCCTGCCAGTCTCAGGACCGCAGGGTGGCAGGCACAATCTCAGGGGGCAGGTGGAGGTAATCACAGAGATACTGGGTACCCTTGTTGGTAAGGTACCAGTAGAAATGTCTCCAGGCAAACTGTTCCATCACCTAGCCTCAAGACTTGAGAGACTGCACGGTCTTCACGACATGAAGGTTGGGTACATTTTTGTCTGCCACCTCTGGGTCCTTAGGCATATGGACATCTTTTTTTGTCCACCATCACTCCCTCCTTAAAAAAGAGTTCACAAATGGCAGTCCGGTTCTTCTTGGGCATTAACGTCACGGCAACTGCAGGGTCCAGGGCTGAGGCTGGAAAGCTATCTCTATTTTTCTGTTGAGAAACTGAGGCTAAGACAATACCAAGTGTTAGTGAGGGTGACAGAGCACCTAGAACTCTCTTTTTATCACTTGTGGGAGTGTAAACTGGTACAACCATTTTGAAAAGATGCTTGGCAGTACCTTCTGAAGGTAAATATATGCAGACCCTGTGACCCAGCAATACCATTGCTGGGTTTATATGCAAAAGAAGCATGATTTTTTTCTCTACAAAAAGCATGTTCGAGAATGTTCATGGTGGGGTTTTTGTTTGTTTGTTTGTTTCTGGCAAGATGGCTGACTAGAGGTGGCCAGCCCTTGCCTCTAATGCAAAGAAAGTCCAAAGCAACAAATAGATAGTCACCTGTAGAATAGAGTGCCTAGGAGAAAATGACAGAATCCAGCAAAACAGTGAGGAAACCCCCCAAGATCTGGAAACTTGAGACAGTAACAGAAAAAGACAGAGGAAGCACCTGACCAAGACTGGTACAGAGACTGGAGAGACCCTGCACTGCTGGAACAAGGTAGACAGGAGTTCTGTGGTCAGCACTGCAGATGCCTACAGCTCAGGCTGCAAAGTAACTGTGTGGCCCTTGTGGACAGTGAGCCCACTGGACTGTATTTTTGCAGGGGAAGTACACACGGAATCCTCTACCTCCCTTGGTCCTGGGCTGCAGCTGGATGTTGCCATTTTGGGATAGGAGCTAGGGGAGCTCAGAGTCCTGCCCAACCTGGCAGGCCCACCAGCCCTAGCAGAGAGTGTGCAAGGAGTGTGCCAGCTGCCTGGATCCACACTCACCTCCCTCAGGAGCTCAGAGTCCTACCCAACTCTGAAAACCTGCCAGAGCATCCTGCCCTGATGGAGAGAATGCAGGGTGCAAGTTGGCACCTACTACCATGCTCACCCAGAATCAAACCAATCATGTCCAACCTATCCATATAGAACACTTCTACATGTAAGAGTTTCTTCCCTCAAAAACTGCTCCAAAAATTAAAAGAAGCAACTACATCATGAAATGCCAGACATAAATGCAGAGATACAATTAGCATTAAAAAACAGGGAAACATGACACCCCCAAAAGAAGACAGTAATTCTCCAGACCCCAAACAACAGGAAACCAGTGAAATGTCTGAATAGAATTCCAAACTGCAATCTTGAGAAAACTCAACATGATGCAAGAAAAAATAGAAATCACAATGAAGTCAAAAAAATAATCCTGGACATGAACAAAGGGATAGAAATCATCAAAAAGAACCAAGAAGAAGGCCGGCTCCATGGCTCACTTGGGAGAGTGTGGCACTGGTAGCACTGAGGCTGCAGGTTCGGGTCCTATATAGGGAAGGCTGGTGCACTCACTAGCTGGGCATGGTGCAGACAACGCCATGCCGAGGGTTGCAATCCCCTCACTGGTCAAAAAAAAA